>NC_046154.1:19165830-19378330 GCF_011064425.1 Rattus rattus
TTTGTGTGTAGAAAACAGGCAGAATGACCTGTCCCTTGGGTTGGGCGAGACTTGAGGAAAATATGTATTAAAGTCTAATCAGAAGAAAGAGCAGAGGTTGGACCATCCTGGGGGACTGTAGCAGCCATTCCTGTCACATACTCATTCCTAACCTTACTGTCCTCCTCTCTCTCCAGTCACCACTGCCAGTCCATCCCTTCTGATTGCCTACATACTTGACATAGTCTAGAGCCAAGTGTATCAAGGCAGCCCTCACTTTGGCTGGGATTTGCCTGGTCCCACTCGCAGTCTCTCAGACCCAAGGCTGGGCACTGGCTCTCATGCCCTGGATACTACAGGAGAGCTGGTGGCTGGGCTTCTAAGCTCCTGGGACTACCTGATGAGGCTCTCCCCAAAGGGTCTCAGGACTTGCTTTGTTTGGGCTTCCTATAAGGGTTTCCCACAGCTTCCAAGCTGGAAGGACTGTTCTGTGAGGGAAATCTCGAGAAGGAAATTCTCATTTTGCAGACAGGGAAACTGAGGCTCAGGCCTGTGATGTCTGAATGAGAATGGCCCTCATAGGCTCATCTATTTGAATGCTTAGTTAGCAGAGAGTGGAACTGTTTGAGAAGGATTAGAGGCATTAGGAGGTGTGGTCTTGTTGGAGGAAGCGTGTCACTAGAGGTTTTGAAAGCCCAGTGTCATTGTCTGCTGCCTGTAAATCAGGATGTGACACTCCCAGCTATGGTCCCAGAGCCATGCCTGCCTGCCTCCTACCATGGTGATGATGGACTAACCTGAAGCTGTAAGTAAGCCACCAATGAAGTGCTTCCTTTTGTAAGAGTTGCCTTGGTCATGGCATTTCCTCACACTATAGAACAGTAACTAAAGCAGGGCTCATATTGTCTTGACTGACCCCTTAGCTGAGAATTCATGGCCGAGGCCAGAATCCCACTGAGGTCTTCTGGCTGCTGGTTTCTAGGGTGGGTTCAGGAAACAGAGCCTGTCTGGAGTGTTGTTTTTTTGGAACTCTGAGACACTAGAGTAGGTGTAAGACTAAGACAGTTCCGACGGGGCTGGCTCTGGGTGACTCTGGTATTTACAGACACAGATCATTACTCGCTCTGAGGGGACTCCAGAAAACAATGGGTGGATTCCAATACACTACAGTAAATCCTTCCTCCACTGCTCAGATCATGGTAGCTTGCCTGGGATTAGGAGAGGGTCCCTCTGTGTGCAGATTAATGGTGCTAGATAATCAGGGCTGCCTGAAACCAGCCAGGCCACCGTGAGGGGAGAGTTTTCTCTGCCACGTGTCCCAGCTACATCACAGGCCCTAATGTAACCAGTCAAATGATGCTAGACCGAAACCTTCCATATCCTGGGCCAAAACTGTCTTTCCTCCTGAGAAGTTGACGGCCTCGGGGATTTTGTCACACTGACTGAAAGCTATGTGGCAGCACATGACATAACCTCACCGTGGCCATGCCATGCTCCATGCAGTTATGGGTTAACTGCAGCTCGGGGAGCGAGCTGGCAGGGCTGTGTGTCCTAACTCACACTACAAGTTCATGCCCCAGAGCTGACGTACTTGCCTGTAGGCCAGGAGCACCACAGTGGGCAGAGCCGTGCAGCCCCTCCCCTAATGACACAGATACCCCAGATCCTGACTCTGCCACTGCTGGGCATGGGCTAGGCCTGAGCATGAGCGTGATTGTTTGTGAGTACGTGGAGAGCCTTGTTCTCACTCATTCTGCTTTGTGGGGTGGGTCAAAGCAGTTTAGCAAAGAAAGACCCTGCTTTTGTCCCTACAGGGTCATCACGGAGGCTGGACATGCAGGCTGGACTCTGGGCACTTGGGATCCTCAGTTCCCTTCCTCAGTGCGTGGTGTTTTACTTTTGAGGGTCTTTGAATTATGTTCTGGCAAAAAGGGGGGTGGGGGCACAGCGGAAGTCCAAGCAACTCTCAGATCTAGCAGGAGAGATGTCCCTACTGCTAGGCATCTCCAAGGAGTCTGGTAGTGTCACCTTCTGGGTAGCGACATGCACAGAGGGACCCTCCTCTGTTCTGAGGAGTAACCCTGAGAATACTGACTGGAAGCCTGAACACAGCAGCTGTATCCCTTGGAGTAAGTCACAGCCAAGCTGACAGATGGGCCCCAGAGGCATTCTCAACCAAGGAGAAGGTGAGGGGACATCTCGAAGGAGTTGGGTCTCACCTTTTATTATTGAATTCTGAGAAATGAAGTCAGATCCTAGCGGCAGACACCCTACTCACTGAGCTATCCCACTGGCCCTGTGCCCAGGTGGCTCTGAGGTCCTAGGTCACAGATACTCATGGGCCTGTAAGGCAGCTATACAAAGAAGCAAGTGCAGGGGCGGGCCCCTGGGGAGAGTGGAGAGTAGGGGCGGGTCCCTGGGGAGGGTGGAGAGTAGGGGGGGGTCGTTGGGGAGGGTGGAGAATAGGGGCGGGCCGCTGGGGAGGGTGGAGAGAGGGGCGGGGTCCCTGGGGGGAGGGTGGAGAGAGGGGCGGGTCCCTGGGGAGGGTGGAGAGTAGGGGTGGGTCGCTGGGGAGGGTGGAGAATAGGGGGGGGTCGATGGGGGGGGTGGAGAGGGGGGCGGGTCCCTGGGGAGAGTGGGAGAGGGGGCGGGTCCCTGGGGAGGGTGGAGAGGGGGGGTCCCTGGGGAGGGTGGAGAGTAGGGGGCGGGTCCCTGGGGAGGGTGGAGAGTAGGGGGTGGGTCGCTGGGGAGGGTGGAGAATAGGGGGCGGGTCGCTGGGGAGGGTGGAGAGTAGGGGGCGGGTCCCTGGGGAGGGTGGAGAGTAGGGGGCGGGTCCCTGGGGAGGGTGGAGAGGAGCCTGGAGTAGCCTGGTGTTGTGGATGCCGCACAGCCTGTCAGGCTGCCTGCCCTGCCCCCTGCTGGCCTGTGATCTGGCTCCTCAGGCTCCTCGCTAATCAGAGTTCTCTCACAGGCTGCTGATTGCACAGGCTACTGTATGTGGAGAGTTCAGCTCTTCTAGGGACGGGAAATACAGTTAACGTAAGGGTGATCGCTGCTACTATTGGAGGAGAACCTTCCAGGTGGAACAAGGCCTACACTCAGGGGAGCTGTGAGAAGCAGAGCTGGGAGAGCACTGAGAGGCTACACAGGTTGTCTGGGAACAGCGAGTGTGGCTGCAGCTCCACAGAGGGGGTGGCGGGTGGTAGAGAGGATGCTGGAAGGGCCTTGGGTGTCACTGAGAGAAGTCTACACCTTGTGCAGAGAGCAGTGGAGGCCCCTGGGCTCTGGGGAGTTTCTGTGTGTGTACAGATGTGGGGTCGAGCATACACATACCGGCTGCCCAGGGCCCGCCCCTCCCACAATCCATCTGTGGGATTGACTCAACTGATCATTTGCTCCATGACTCAGAGACTTCAGGGTTCCAAACAGTCAGCCCCAGATCCACCCGCCTCCCGCACGTCAGCTTCTCCCTCCATGCCTCGTCAGGCTTCTGTAGGCCGTGGAAACCCCAGGCTGTCCCTTCCACCTTTGTCTGTGCTGATGACAACCCCAGACGACCTCTCTTCAAGCCCCCACCGCACGATGCATGCTATCGTCTGGAGTCTCTGTCCCCTCTCTCCAGCACTGCAGTTATGAGGATGTCACTGGCTCGGCACTAAGATCCTTGTGGATGAACGTCTCTCTCACAGTCTCTCATCTGAGAAGCAGAGAGAGCACCACTACATTCACCCCCAGGGGATGCTGTGCCGGTGGCTGGAATGCTCACACAAGCTCAGAACATGGTCGTTGCCAGCTCACACACGGGTGACCTTGCTTGCGTCCCTCACCCTAAGTCAAGCCTGTGCTGAGCACCCCAACATGCTAGGCAGTAGGGTGACAGTCAGGTACGGGCCAGGCCCCAGCCATCGGGAGTTCAGGTCCATCATGGGGCTAGGACTTTTGGAAGCTCAAGGACATGGACAATAAGGTGTCCCGTATACATAGCATTTCCATCTGTTCCTGTGCCCTGCACAATCTCATGTTAGAGCGCACAGATAGAATTAGGTCTTTGCCGAGGACACGTGTGAGACCCAGCTACTTCCGCGGTTGTGATCACATTTTAATCCCTTAACCACCCTTTGGGGTAAATATACAAAGTCCTATCTTAGCTGAAGACTCAGAGGCACAGAGAGACTAGGTAAGTAGCCTACAGTCCCATGCCGGTCTGCAAAAGAGCCAAGTGTGCTTGCTTTCTTACAGGTAGATCAGAAAAGGCAGGAAAGAGAGGAAGTTGTTCTGGCACCATTACTAACCAAACTGTGTGCAAAGCCATCCAAGGACCGCACCCTGGCCCACCTCAGAGAAGCCACTTGCTCCTCCCCCCTCAACCCCCTCCAGCTTCAACACAGGAGCTGCTGAGGGCTCATTCCCAGGGACCATGTTAAATGGTGACAGAACCTCATGGGCCCAGCAGGGGAACCAAATTGGAAGCCTGACTCGCATTAGCCCGATGGTTCTCAACCTGTGGGTCGTGACCCCCCAGCGGTTTAGAGTCGAGTATCCGATATCCACATTACAGTTCATAACAGTAGCAAACACACAGCTGTGACGTAGCAATGAAATAATGTTATGGTTGGGGGTCACCACATTGTGAGCGTCTGTAGTAAAGGGTGGCAGCATTAGGAAGGTTGAGAACCACTGCGTTAGATAGAAGGATCTGAAGGTAACACGTAATTTATACCATCTGGAAGCAGAGGCTGCCCTTCTTTTTGTCTTCATGAGGAACTGCTTCTATTGATAAGACCGTGTCATTCGAGGTAATGAGCCAGGTGCAGGGTTTGAGCACAGGGTGGGGAAAGGACAACCGTACAAAGATGGCGGTGTTCCAAAGGCCTCCTGAGGAGCAGCCTCAGACAGCAGCAAGGAGCCTGGGTGGCCGGCAGCCAGCATCAACAGACAGATACATGGTAAGGCCGGGGGACTGCAACGGGGTTGTAACTGTGACAGGTGCGTGACAGCACAGTGGGGGTGAGAGCGTGTTGGCCTGCAGGGAATCATGGGAAGTGGTCAGGCTGGGCCATCTCAAGCCCAGTGTTTGGAGATGTGGTTTTCCCAGCAGTCTCTAAGAACAGACCGGATGCTGGGGTCTGGCATACATGAGGAGGGAGGTCTTAGGTGTGTCTGCCTGTTTGCCTGGTGTGGGCACCCTAGGGAGCTACCAGAAACAGAGCACATCCTAGGTGACCACTGCCCTTGCCACCTTCCAAGGACAAATATGAACAGAAATGACCTCAATCTAGCCAGCAGCTGGCAGTGAGGCCCATGTCAGCCAATAGACCACAGCCAGCTCCTGGCTCCTGGGCGTATTTGTGCTGCACCCCTCTGAGTCTAGGGCTGCTTGTTTTACCACTGCAACCAGAGCTGGCTGCTCCACGCCTTGCCTCTTTAACTTATATGTTTTCATATCGACAACTTCACCCCTTGATGATCTCCCCTGCCTTCTCCTAAGAGACGGGCAGTGCCGCGGTTGTGTGTATAGAGCAGCAATAGAGAACTCAGCATTTTGAAGTTTCTGGGACTCAAAAGTGTCATGGCAGGAGAGGGGGAGGTTGGCAAAGCTCTGAGGAAAGGGAGACGCTGGTTCTCTGGGGGTTCACCCAGCTGTCTAGAGCATCCAGGATGGGCTACCCGAGTCAGATGGATTGAACCTGTCTGACTGTCTGTCTGTCTGTGGTACCCAAGAGGGGGAAGAATATGTACAGAAAGGCGGTCAACATCCTCCACCTTTCATCTAATTTTCATCCCTACTTTCTTCCTGGTTCTTGTCTGATCTCTGACCTCAGCTTCCGTTTTCCCAGCTAGCACAGCCCAGAACCAGCCAGGTCCTTTTGTATAGTGGCTGCAGATGAACCAGAGCTACTTGAAGTAGGGCCACAGTGCCTTTGCATTGCTTGTACTGGCAAGATAAAACCAGGGGAAGAAAGGTCACTGCAAGCTAAAAGAGATTGGGGGTTGGGTAGGAGGCGGGGCCGGGTGCTGACCTTCTTGTGGCCAGCGCTGAGAGTGGCATAGCCACATTGTAACCAGAAAAATAGCCCCTACTGTCAGACTGGTGGTGGGGACGCACTTTGGCCATAAGGAACAAGATCAGACCAACGACACTCCTGATCATGGGGACTTTCCCAGGGCCCTCTGGTAATGCCAGTGTTGAAACGGTTCCTGACCTTTTCAGGTCTAGCTGACAGCGGACATCCCATCTTTCCTTGCTCTTGATGGTTAGGGAGCAATGCTTGGGCTGACTAGGGTGAGCGGTAACTGACAGGTAGAGGCTTCCCATGACATTTTTACACTGGCTGGTGTGAAGGTTAGGCAAAACACCACATAGGTATCTTGCTTGCTCCTCAGAACATGGGGTAGGGCCCTCAATTCTGTAATTGGGGAAAGTGCGGCTCAGAGTGGTGCTCAGTGAGGTCCTGGGAACAGCAGCCGCCACTCCAGCTACCCTGTACCTATCTGCTCTGCTGTGTGGGCAGGAGTTCTGTTCCAGAGCTTTCTCGTCTTTGGTGTCTTGCAGGTCTATGTGCCATCGGGGGTAGGAGGTGGGGAAGCAGCCTGTGTCCTAGCAAGAGTGACATACCCAGAGTGCTCTGCAGCTCACTCCCCAAACTGCTTCCTCCACAACAGCGTCTGCTGATTGATTTGAGCAGAGCCAGTATTGTGTCCTACTGCTCCCGCCCACCAGTGGCCCAGCCCCTACCTAGAACAGAGAATGACACAGGGCCGTACACACTTCACAGGTATCTATGGTGGGTTGAAGTTGGCCTCTCAGAAGATCTGCTTAGCTAGAATTCGTGAATATAGCCTTTCTTAGAAAAGGATCTATGCAGGTTTAATTAGAGAGCTTGCAATTGTACTGGGTCAGAATGGGCCCTGAAGCCCATGGCCCTCCCTGTTCTTGGAAGAGGAGGAACGCAGGATGTGCTGTGGAAGACAGATGCAGAGTGGAGTGAAATACCTTACAAGGATCACCAGGGAATGCCAAGAACCACCAAAGAGGGCCAAATGCAGCTACGAAAGTCACCAAGGGTTACCAATGTCTACCAAACACCTCTAAGGAATGCCAAGGGATGCTGAGGACGGCCAAGGACCACCTAAGGATACCAAGGGCCACTGAGGACCTCCAAGGACTGCCAAAGATCATTAAGGGGGACCAAGGACCAACAGGGGATGCCAACGACTTTAACGAACTGCTAACAAGGGTCAGGGTTACTAAGGACAGCCTGATTGCCCAGGGATGTCAAACCACGGGATGAGATGAGACTCCTTCTCTCTTGGTTTCCTGGTGAGTGGGGTGCTGCAGACACCATGCATTCTGTCACTCAAGATCATGCATCAGAGTGCAGGAACACTGTCATCGTGATGAGACAGCCATTCATATACCCTAGTGTATATACAGAACTAGCCTTTTCCATTTAAAACAATGCATTTGGACTGCTATTCTAAGGACTGAGAATGCACTTTGCAAAAACTTGTGACCCCAGGGCTAGAAACAGTGCCCTGGGGACCAACTTGAGAAGGGCTTTCGCGTGCGTCAATGCGTGCACGTACCTTGCTCCTGAGCCATCTCTTGCAGACAGAAGTAGATGACTCTGGCTCCCAGGCTGAATCCAATCAAGGTGACAGGCCTCCGGCCCTGAGGGGGAACAGGACAAAGGCTTTTGGAGAGGTTATAGCAAATTTAAGCATGTCAGTCCTTGCCTGGACTACAAACTGGACAGCACATGCCTGTGTGCACATTTCGGTTCCCACACTCTGAAGTGTCAATCAGTGGTGTCGGGGCCCTTGTGTAAGCAGGAGTTAGCAGCTCAGGCTTGGCTTCTCAAGAGCGGGCGGGGGGGGGGGTTTGGGGATTTAGCTCAGTGGTAGAGCACTTGCCTAGCAAGCGCAAGGCCCTGGGTTCAGTCCCCAGCTCGAAAAAAAAAAAAAAAAAAAAAAGGAAAAGAGCAGGTGGTCTCTGGCTGAGCTAATTTCCTTTCATCTCAAACCATCATTGGCCGTGGCTCTTCTTCCCAGGACACAGAATAAGTCTTTTTTTTTTTTTTTTTTTTTTTCGGAGCTGGGGACCGAACCCAGGGCCTTGCGCTTCCTAGGCAAGCGCTCTACCACTGAGCTAAATCCCCAACCCCTCAGAATAAGTCAATTACAAGGACTCCCCCGTCGGACTCATCTGCCTGTGGCTAAGGGTGGTGGTGATGTGGGGGTCTCCTCTGGGGATGCAGAGATTAGACACAAGATGCCATGTGATGAGTAGGAAGGTGTGGGGTGGGGGCTTGATTTTTCTGGAGAGGAAGGCTCTAAATGATAAGATAGTGATCAGGGATCCTGGAGAAAAGTCCAGGCATTTTGGGATGTGCTGAAGAAAAAGGAGACTGCCTGGAGAACAGGGTCCAGCTCCACCCAGGAGGGAAAGGAGCAGGCAGCATAAATGTTGGTAGCATAAATGCCAAAGGGAAACCTCTTTGTCCTGAGCCTTTCTCGGCACAGAGAGGAGCTGCTGGTTCATAGCTAAGGGTGTTTCCAGGGTGGGAGTCCTAGCCAGGTGGCCGAAGACTAGGGACAGCCACAACTTCCAGGGCTGCCTTTTATTTCTATGTTCCAACCCCGAAAGTCTGGAATGTGCATGGAATGTTGGGGGATTCACTCAGACACAGAGAAACAGGTGTATGGCACAAAGTGCCACAGGATTGAAGGAGGCGGGGCTCCCAGAAGACAGTGTGGTTATTTGAATGAGAATGGCCCTCAGAGGCTCATATATTCAAATGCTTGGGCCCAGCTGGTGGAACTGTTTGGGAAGGATTAGGAGGTGTGGCCCTGTTGGAGGAGGTGTGTCACTGGGGTGGACTTTGAGGTTTCAAAAGCCCACAGCATTCCCAGTTAGCACTGTCTGTCTCATGCTTGTGGATTGAGATGTGAGCCCTTAGCTACTGCTCCAGGGTTACGCCTGCCTGCCTAGCCCTCTGGAACTGCGGGCTTCAAATTAAACACTTTCTTTTATGTTTTCTTGGTCACGGTATGTTTCCCTGTCACAGCAATAGAAAAGTAATTAAGACAGAGTAATGGCTTCTACTGGGGTGTATGTGTACATCCTAGGTCCTGGAATCTGTGAATGTTACCTGCTGTCCAGGACAGGGAATTTGCAGATGCCTAGGGAAGAATCTCAGCTAGGCCTAGTGCTCATGCCTGTGACCCCAGCACACAGGAAGCTGCACCTAGATGACGGCTGGGAGTTCAGGGAAGGTATGTTTCCAGTGCAGCCTGGACTATAGAGTGAGACACTGTCTCAACCAAAACAAAACAGATAAATAGGGATGCAGGAAAGAGGATTCAGCAGTCAGAGGGATGCAGGTGTCAGAGGGACGCAGGAGTCAGAGGGATGCAGTTGTCAGGGGGATGCAGTTGTCAGGGGGACGCAGGAGTCAGGCAGGCAGTATGGAGGAGGAGCACAGAGGCCTGTGGGTGCTCCAGACACCACTGGCTTTGAAGTTGGAGAATGGTCCTTCAGCAGAGGAGGACATAGGCCTCTGGGAGGGAGAAAAGGCTGGGAAACAGATGCCTCTTTGTAGTCTCCACAAGGAAGGCAGCCTGAAGAGGCATGTCCGACTTTTACTCTCCAATTGTGAGGAGAGGATGTTACCTCACGCTTGTGTGTGAGGTGAGGATGCTACCAATCATCACCCTTCTTGGTCACTGATACCCAGACTGCAACATGGGAGACGATAAAGTTCACCTTGCTTAGCCAAAGCCACTTCGGTCTTTGCCTCTTATCCAGATCTGCCAGAGGGCTACTCTGGTTTTCCTTTTCATTTTGGGAGGAGAAGATACGGGGATTGGCTGGTGTTAGCAGTTTCCCAGGCAACATTCCCGTGTTGGCAGAAACTGCTGGCTCTCTCCGTAGCGATGTTCCCCTTTGTCCGCAGTAATTGAATTTCAGCTGGCTGCTTACCCTTTCAGAATAAAGACTGAATTTCCCGGCTTTTGGGGCAGTGAAATGTGGTCTTGTGACCAGTCTCTAGCCAAGGAGAGGGCAACTGAGAGGCTGCATGGCACCTGCTTTTGCTTCTCAGCTCCTCTTGCCTTGTGAAGCCCAAATACTGTCACCTTGGAGCAAGACATTCAAGCCATACCAAGGGAAACTGTGGTGTGGCTGTGACTTCCCGCTCAAGGCAAGGGGCCTCTGTCCCTTGGCACACACCATCCGAGAAGACTTCCTGCTGGGGTTTCCATCAGCAGACACGGTGTATACATTAGTACATAAGCTTGCCCATCTGCCTTCCCTCCCACCCCCACCCCGCCATTCCTGGGTACCTGTTGCCTCGAGAGAAGGATGTGTGCTAGGTGCTTGCCAACCTCAGCAGACCGGTGGAGACACACCCCCCAGGGGTTGTCGATGACATTGGCGACGCTGAGGAGGGAGGCCGGCAAGGTTAGAGCAGCCACGATACCTGAGGAGATGGGAGCCCACAGATGAGGCGGGGGAGCCTTGCTAGGGCAGTGTGGCTGACAGATGCTCTAATAAATGTGGGCGGGGTCTGTAAAGCCAGGAATCCTAAAGGTTTCCTAGTGACAGACTCTAACGAGCTAACTGGGAGACTTGATGCACAAACTACATCTCTTTCCCAAGCACACGCCATTATGAGATTCCAAAGACAGCCCTGTCCAGCCATTCATCTGGTGTCTTAGAGCCACCACCCTGCCCAACTCGAGTGACTTGTTTATTTAGGGCAAAGAGACAGTAGCTGGGGGACTTGGGCTAGCCTTGGGTATGAGACCACCTCTGCCGCATCTCTTCCACTGGTACGGGCCACTTTGGTGTTCCTGACAGACACATGGGGCAGAGCCAAGCCATTCAGGTTGCCTTAGGCTGCCCTGAGCCAGGGACCGTTAACTAACCCTTAGCACAGGCCCAGTTGAGATAAACCAACACCAGCCCAGCCTCTCCTGAGCTGTTAGAATAGAGGATTATCACACCATGAGTTTGGGGGTGACTTGTCATGCTGCAGTAGCCAATGGATACACCATATGAATAGCTGCTGCCTTGTCTCTCGGCACAAAAGTCACAAACTTTTCACAGACAAAGCTGAGGCAGGAGAATTCCAAGTTTAAGGTCTACCTAGGCTACAGAGTGGGTTCAAGGTCAGCCTGGGTAAATTAATGGAACCCTGCCTTGAGATTAAAAAAAAAACCCCACAAATGTATTTAAATTTAAAAATTGTTTAAATAACAGTAAAAACATTCTAATTTAAGATCGAGATTGATGCAACCATGTGTCTTGTCTTTAAATGGACTATAAAACTTTGACTTTTTTTCCTTTGCCATCCAGAATAAAAAGCACACAAAAAAGGCAGATTCAGTGCTGGAGACGACCCTAGGTTTGTCTGCACCCTCTGTCTCTAGCACAGAGCCAGGCTACCTTGGATTACAAACATGCAAGGATTTGGAACCATGGTGTCACATCACGGCTACTCAGTGAGGGGTGCTTACCAGAGAGCACGGTGTACTTGAGAGCCTCCTGGGCCACCATGTTAGCGAGGCCACTGAGGATGGTCTCCAGGGCATTGCCCAACTCCATCAGGTACTTGGCCTCCCAGGCCAGGCAGTACTGCTCCTGGCTGCGGGCTAGGGCCATCCATGGGGCGTTAAATGTGCCTGAAGAGAACACAGATAGGTGTAGGCAGCATCCTCTACTGGCTGTGGCAGAGGGTACCCCAGTCACAAAAGATTATTACATGGATGGATGGATGGATGGATGGATGGGTGGGTGGATGGGTAGATGGATGGGTGGGTGGATGGATGGTTGGGTAGATGGTTGGGTGGGTGGATGGATGGATGGATAGATGGATGGATGAGTGGATGGATGGATAGATGGATGGATGGATGGATGGATGAGTGGATGGATGGATGGATGGATGGTTGGGTAAATGGATGGATGGATGGATGGATGGATGGTTGAGTGGGGGAATGGATGGATGGGTGGGTGGGTGGATGGATGGTTGGGTGGGTGGATGGATGGATGAATAGTTGGGTGGATGGATCGATGGGTGAATTCTTATCTGGATAATGGGTGGTTGAGTGCACAGGAGGATGGATAAAAGATGGCCTCTCACCTCTCTTGGTCTACTCCCTCTGTGTGAAATGAGCCTCCCATTCCCACACCTTAGAGATACATGGAATAAACTAGCCTGGGGTCCAACCAACAGAGGCAACCCAGTTCCCATCTGAGACCCTCTCCACCCAGATGCTCACGGTATCTGCCGGACCCGAGCCAGCCCGTGATGGCGATGGTGATATGTAGCTGCTTGCCTTCCGTCAGAGGCAGGAACATGAATTCCTCAATGGCCCCAACTCGCTTCTTCATCTTGTATCCTAAGGACGTAGACACAAGCAAGCGCGTTTATGTATTCACACATCGAGTCTATGTGCTCTGCTCCTGGACAAATGCATTTCATCTGTGAACTCTGAGATGGCTACTACTGTTGTCCCTGATTACAGAGTAGGAAGACACTGCCCAAGGCCACTAGAGCCACAGGACAGGGTCTGATCTGAGGCTCTGAATCATTGCCCTTCCTGCATTTCCTGCTGGGCCTTAACCCTTGCTGCGGCTGATACCAATGGTGATTCCTGGCAGCATTCCACGTGCCCGTGTGCAACTGGGGGCCACCGGCACAGGCGAGGCTGGAGAGCCAAGGCAAGGACACGAGGAAATGTCATGCCTCCGAGGGACGGTATCTGGGTGCTTCCTGGGTGACAGCAATAGACTGGGCTGGACTCTTTCGCCACAGCAAGTACTCACGG
The DNA here is from genome assembly GCF_011064425.1 of Rattus rattus. Classification (NCBI taxonomy): domain Eukaryota; kingdom Metazoa; phylum Chordata; class Mammalia; order Rodentia; family Muridae; genus Rattus; species Rattus rattus. Next base: position 19,178,641 of record NC_046154.1, read on the forward strand.
GAAAAACTAGTTTTCCAAACTTTGCCCTGACCCTGGCTGTGCTGACTGCAAGTCCAGCAGTTTCTGAGGTTTGCTGCAAGTCTGGTTTGCCTGGGACTCAGAAGGGGCAAAGCCACATTTCCTACCCCCAGCCTCTAGCCCCAAGAAGCCATCTGGGGTATCCTTTTGGGCTGAGTCAAGCTGGATAAAATCTTTTCCAAGGCCTTGCTCCTTTTTTTTTCCCCCGGAGCTGGGGACCGAACCCAGGGCCTTGCGCTTCCTAGGCAAGCGCTCTACCACTGAGCTAAATCCCCAACCCCTAAGGCCTTGCTCCTTTTTAGCCTTACCTGTCAGGCCAGCTCCGGCTGCACCAAACAGTGAGGTCATAACAGCGATGCCAGCCACGGAGCCCAAGGCGGCTGCCCCAGCGCTGCCTATGATTGTCGCAGCTCCCGCGGCAACAAGGGGGGCAGCCAGGCCCCCTGTCACACCTGCAGGGTAAGAACATGCAGTCAGGACATGGCTTAATGGGTTCTTTCCCCATGTGTTGCCTTTTACAGAGCTTCCAGCAATGCCTTTAAATTATTATTATTATTATTATTATTATTTTAACTTTTAATGAGGGTGGCCTGAGACTCTCTAGGCAGCAAAGGATGACTTTGAACTCACGATCCTTCTGCCTCTGTCTCCTAGTGCTGGGATTCCAGGCATGCACCACCATGCACTGGCAGCTTCTATCCGTTTTAGTGAGCATATTTAATACTGGCTTGGGTCCCGTCACATGCTGGGGCTATCTACCCACAGATACACAGACCAGGAGTCATCCCCCTGCAGTGGGGCCTCACCAATCACTGTCCCGCCTCCAACTGTGGCCAGGCCAATCAGGAGATAGCGCTTCCACTTCCGCCGTTTTTCTTTTCTCTTCCGGGACTCCTCTGCAGTCCTGGAGGGAAGAGGCAGGTCTATGGCTAGCTATGGGCCAGGATCCCTTAAATCCTCCCACTTCACCAACCCCTAACCCGGAGATCAGTGGTAGGCAGGTGCTGGGCCCATCAGTGCCTGGGGGAAATCTCGGTGAATGGAGCACACTACTTACCTAGCAGATCCATCCTAATGGGTGCAATTTAAATAATGAAAAGACAATAATAATAATAGTAATAGTAATAATAATAATAATAATAATAATAATAATAATAATAATAATAAAATAAAACAACAGCGGTGAAAGAGGCAAAGACTAGCTTTCACAGAACAGAAGGACCCAGGATGAATACAGAATGTATCCTCATCTCGCCAAGGGATTCCACTTCCCCTGAGGGTTTGGAAATCTGTTTCCTCCAGAGCAATTATCTGTCCCATGGGCTAGAGAAACATCTGTATGGGAGAGCCCCTTGTGGAAACAGTTGAGTTGGTCCAGACTGGCAACACAGATGCTGTAAATCCAGCCAAGAGTAATAAGAGGGTGATCTGCAGGGAGAATGGTTGGGGTTCTTATAATTTATATTTTTAGCTCTTTCAGAGGGGGGTCTCATGGCCCAGGCAGGCCTTTAATTCTCTGTGTAGCTGAGGATAACCTCGAACTTAGGATGCTCCTGCCTCTGTTTTCCAAGCGCTGGAATTACAGACGTGCACCAGCAGGCCTAGTTTATGTGGTTCAGACAGGGAGCCCAGCGCTTTGAGACTGCTCTGTGAGCACACCGTGGACCGAGCAGCCATCACCAGCCCCTTTGAGCACGGCCGTCTCAACGCTCAGTCAAGATGCTCAGCTTTGCTGATGGATCTCCAGCCTGGGCTGCTCGAAGGTGATCAGAGACAAGAAGGGAGGTGGAGGGTGGGTGGAGAGGCCATTACGAGAGAACTCTGAACTGAAGCTGGAATTTGGACAACTGAACGTGGCCCAATCATAAATGACGAGAAACAGTTAATATTTAGTGAGCGCTTCCTCTACTCCAGCCTCCACGCTGCATACTTTGTCAAGAAGCAGTTTATCTCACTCCCACAGTCCGGATGCTTTAAGAGATAACAGTGGGATAGCCGGGCAATGGTGGTACGCACCTTTAATCCCAGGACTCTGAAAGGCAGAAGTAGGTGGATCTCTGAGCTCGAGCTTGGTCTACAGAGTGAGTTCCAGGACAGCCAGGGTGGTTACAGAGAGGAAACCTTATCCTCACACCCCAAAAGAGATAATAGTGGTTATTCCTCTGTGTGTGTGTGTGTGTGTGTGTGTGTGTGTGTGTAGGTTTGAGAACATCACATGGGGGTCAGCTATCTCCTGCCACCACGTAGGTCCTAGTGATAGAGCTTGAGGCCCTCAGCCTTGGCACAAGCACCTTTATTTGCTGCTCCACCTTAGTAGTCCAGACAATTTGCTTTGTGAAGATGAAGCTTACCCTATTTAGCCAACAAGCGCACTGCAAACGGACAAATGCACTGCCCCCCTCCCCCAGTCCGGAGTCTGCACATCTGTGGGCTGAAACTCCCCACTCCATCCATGCCCAACCAACATGCCCATATCCCTCCTCATGAGGGGAACCAAGATATAGATTTGCCTCGGGCACCAAGGAGCGGGCTTCTCACCAGTGCCAGCTCTCCTCTCCTGTGAGGCCTGTGTGGAAAGCAGCCCTTCTCGGCTGCCTCCCTGCACGGAACCAGAAATCTATGGTAAGGATCTGTGCGGGCATTGAACCCGGTGCTGGCTTCCATGATAGACGGTACCCATAACCGTTAGGAGGAAGGTGAGTGGTGACTAGGAGTGAGGGGGTCTGGTGTCAGGATCTAAACTGTGGGATTCCACAGTTGCCCCTCAGTGTTGACTCTAGGTGTCCCACAGGGCACCGGAATCCACAGCGGCTCGAGCCCCTTACACGTGCACTCATTTGCATATTAGCGTCTCGTATGTGCTTGAGTTCTTCAGAGATATTTAGATTTCATATCTCTCAAACGACGTAGCAATGGCAGGTGTCACTGTATTTATTCCGATTGGGTAAAATGACAAGAGAAATAAAGTACACTCAGTACAAAATTAAAAAAAAAATAATTGTTTTAGGCTAGGCTTCATAGAACCTACCTAATCCTCAGTACCGAGAATGTGGAGGCTGGAGAATCAGAGGATTAACCTTGTACTGCCTTCACACTCTCTCTCTCTCTCTCTCTCTCTCTCTCTCTCTCTATATATATATATATATATATACACACACACACACACACATATATATACACATATGTATACACACACACACACACACTCTGTAGACCGTCTTGAGTTATATACGCCTTGTTTCAAAAGTACATTAAAAAAAAAAATCGAACAAAAATCTTTCACGGTTGTTGACTTTTGTGCACTCCTAGGCTGCCAGCTGCCGGTCAGCTTTCCTCAGTGAAACACGGCATCGGGGTGGGGGCACGCCACTGGCATTTCTAGAATCGTTAAAAGCCAGTGCAGGAGGCTGACAGGTCTCCGTTGCTTTAACCGGAGACCGCCAGCATTCCAGACAGGCACCGACCCATCAGCTTAGAGCCCCAAACCAGGTCAACATGGACAAAATCCACAACCGATCTTCAGAGGATGCAAAAGCAAGGAATACACCCTCGGTGCTGCAAGCCATGGAGATTTGGGGACTATCCGTTACAAAATCTCCCTACCTTAGGGACAGAGCCACTCACTGAGCCTGTGACTCTGTAGAGGTTACAGTCTGAACCTTTTCATGTAAGCACCCTGGGGGTTAGGGGTGTGTGTGTGTGTGTGTGTGTGTTGGCTTGTATGAGATGATCGGGCCAAAGGGGACTACCTAATTGTCACCATTCAATATGTTTGTTGGTGTCAGGTGTCTCACTGCTGTGACCACTTCTTTCTACACAGAGGCAGTGATATACTCTGACCTTTAATGGCTTTGACCCTCATTAATCACCATCCATCAGTTCAAGCAGGAGGCTGGCTTCTCAACAGAAGGCTCAAGTGAAGCATTCTCTTGGCTGACCACACACAGTGGGGTGGCTGTCCGCACACAGTGGGACCCAGCAGGGTGCCTCAGAGTCAGTGGCACACCTTCCCAGGACAGACAAGGGCCGGGGAGCAGCTGGAAGCTGAGGGAAGGGGCCCAGGGGCCCAGTGCTGTCGCTCACCCATTCCTGGCTCTCCACCTCTGCAGTTTGCCCTGGGCCTGGGTGGTATTCCGGGCAGGTTTCTTCTTTTGGGTAGGAGTACATACATGTTCAGGAGCATGTGCACATTGAGTGAGTGTGCCAGCCAGAGGTTGACTTCAGGTATATCCCACAATTGCTCGTCATCTTGTTTTGGGAGTGAGGATCTCTCTGCCAAATTCACTGATTCAGCTCACTGATTCAGCTACCCTAGCTGCCTAGAGAGTCTCAAGGACCTGTCTGTCTCCACCCAATCCCCTCTCCGAACACTGGGGCTGTAGGCTCGTGCCATGGCATCTGGAGATTTCACACGGGAACTGGGGATCCGATGCAGATCTTCAAGTTTGCATAGCAAACACTTCCTTCACCCACTGAGACATCTCCCCAGCCCCAGGACATATTTTTACAAAAGAACCAATAACTCCAGGAACTAAATGCTACTTTGTTTCACTTAGGAAAAACAGAGCGGACACAGAGAAAACACACCAGTAGAGTACAGGCCAGTCGCTACCCAGTAAGAAACATGCGGAACCAGGAACATACAGAACCAGAGAACGATTGGGAACCAGAGAATGAATGGGAAGTGGTAGCAATCATCTGAGTTCAAGGCCAGGCTGGTCTACATGGCAAGTGCCAGGCCAGGCAGGGCTACATAGTGAGACCTTGTCTCAAGTAAACGGATAAACAAAGTGTTTGTAATTACTGTGAATGTCTTTTTGTAGAACCTATTAAGAGTTCCAAGTTAGTGGCAGTGGCATGACCTGGCATTGAAGCTAGCTTATCAGAGAGGTTCTGCAGAGACCACACACACACACGAGGCACTCTGACCCCTGGCAGTTTGTTTTTGACTGGAAAAGGTGGGGTTTTTCTTTCTTTTAAAAAAGCTGTGTGTGTGTGTGTGTGTGTGTGTGTGTGTGTCTGCATGTGGTTTATCACATGAATGCAGTGCCAGTGGAGGCCAGAAGAGGGCGACAGAGCTCACGGAACTGGAATTAAGCTGGTTGGGTTCTGGGAACTGAAGAGCAGCCAGTGCTCTTACCACTGAGCCATCTCTCCAACCGCCTTTGTTTGTTTGCTTGTTTGTTTTTTTAATGAAATAAGTGTTTTCTTTTTTCAAGTTTTATTACATTTTTTACTGCATGTCTATATGCATGTATGTCCATTAATGTGTGTACATGTGTATGTCTGTTTCTGTAAGTAGATATAAGTGGAGCCCAGAGGATAACGTGTGTGAATCAGGTCTCCTGTTCACCCGGGTCCCAGGGATCAAACTCAGGGTGTGAGCCACGAGCACTCTGCCTGCTGAGCCATCTTGCCAGCCCTAAAGGAGGTGTTTTCCTTAAAAGTTACTTAGCAGAGACCCTCTGTCTGACAGTCACGCGCATGGCCTATTGATTTCCGTATGTGCACCCATCTTAACAACCGCCTTCCTTGTAAGCGGTTATTTCCTTTCCTTATCTTTGCTGATAATCACAGTATTTCATCCTTGCAATTGTTTCAGTAGTCTGGTTGAATTTCAACATGGAGAGCCCGAGAGGAGACGTCCACTCTGAGTCACAGCTGGAGTGCTTCCTTCCTTTTCCTTGGACGTTGAAATTCTGGGAACTCCAAATCTAAATGATGGCTTTATTCCTGCCCTGGACTTTGCTATCTGATTAGACACACTGGCAGCCCATACCTTCAGTCGTGGGCCACACGCGCTTTCTAGAATAGGAGGCGAGATGGCGGCCATGTCAGTCAAGGGCAGACCCCCATGCCGGCTTCAAAAATAGCTCAAGAAGAGGAGGATGCCAACATTGTTCAGTGTGGAGCCACCAATCTAAGGGACTCAAAGGCATCTGCTGTCCCGTGGGAGCGCGTGTTCTCTCTAGTCCCCTCCCCTCTACCTGTTTCCAGTGGAACCCAAGCCCCCCCCCCCCGCACATGCGCGGTAAGCGCTCTAGCGCCACACTCGCTGGCCCTTAGCTTAGCTCCGGCTTCAGTGAGAGAGACCCTGTTTCAAGGAAAGAAGGTGAGCTGTGATAGAGAAGGACCCCCAACGTCCGTGTCTGTCCTCGTGTGCATGTGTGAGAGTGACTTACAGGCAACTAGATGTGCGCCCTACCCCCAGCCCACCCTGAGAGCTTTTCCTAGTTAAAGCCGGAAGGAGGGAATCTGGGGTTTCAAATTGGGCCTCAAGAGGTCGACACAGAAGCCTGGTGGTGGTGGCTCATGCCTTTAATCTCAGCACCTGGGAGGCAGAGGCAGGTGGATTTCTGGGAGTTTGACTCCAGCCTGGTCTACATAGTAAGGACAGCCAGAACTATAGAGTGAGACCCTGTCTTGAACACCTCCCCCCCACACCAAAAAAGGGGGGGAGGGGATAAACGCACAAGCTTAGGCTGGACATGGTGATTGAATTAGAAAGCCAAGGAGCAGCTATGGACCTGGGCCAGCTGACTCCCCACAGAGATGGTATGGGAGTCAGGTGGGGCAGCCCCCTGGTGCAGGAAGCACTTGGTGGGAGTCAGACAATGGCCACGTTCCTCTAGGGAGTTATGAAATCCTGCCTTGTCTCAGCCGAGGGTCACTGAGGTTGGCTGCATAGCAGGCACTGTACCAAGCAAGCACTGTACCAAGCTTTTGATGTGAGGTAATTTAATCCTCCTACAGCCGTCTGATGTAAAACTTCCACTAACCCCACGCCCGGGCTGAAGGGACCTAGGCACAGAGAGGTAAGGTCAGTTAACAGAAAGGAGGAGGCTGGGGTGACATTCAGGTGAGGACCAGGCACACTGGGTGACATGCCACATTCTAAATCCCACCTACAAAGAAGCATCGCAAATGGGCCTCATAAAAGGCCTCAGCATTAAAAGGGATTTCTATACAGACTGGTCCTCATATCCAGAGAAGGCAAGGACTCTGCTTGAGGCCACAGCAGGATCAGTAGAGAGCCTGGTCTGCAGAGTTACCTTCCTTTAGTTTCAGATCCCTCTAGAAAATAGAGTTCTCCACAGTCCCTCAAACTCCACACTCAGATATCATGATAGCGTAACAGTAACCCCACTGCCAACCAACAGACTAAGAGCTGCATGGGCCCCCTCACTGCCAGCTTCCTTTTAGCCCCCAACAGGAAACCTAGGCAAAAGGTCTTTACTGTTATCCCCATTTCACAGGTAAGGAAACCGAGGCCCAGAGAACATCAATGACTTTCTCAAGATCGTAAAGCTGGGGGAGCTTGGAGCTGGGCTGTGTTGGAACTTCTGGTGTTCATCTTCTCTGACCCTGAGACCGATGGAGTCAGAACAGACCCCTCTGGATCACGCACTCCTGTCTGATTTCAGGATCCTCAGGCACCAACTGGGAGGTCTGTCCAACTCAAGGCCTTCGAGGCTGACATGTTTTCAACATAGTTGAAGAGCTAGGTGGCAGTCCTCGTGATTAAGGCCATGGGTTCAGGTCTGCCTGTTTGCTGCCTGGCATAGTTCTGGGCATCAACAAAGATATTCTCTCTCTCTCTCTCTCTCTCTCTCTCTCTCTCTCTCTCTCTCTCTCTCTGTGTGTGTGTGTGTGTGCGTGTGTGTGTGTGTTTGAAGACCAGGGGCTGACAGCAGTTGTCTTCTTCAATAACTCTCCATTTGTTTTTTTGAGACAGGGTCTCACTAAACCTGGGGCTCACTCAGTGACCAGCCCCAGGAACAGTCCTGTATCTACCCACCCATTGCTAAGGGTACAGGGGCTCACTGCTGTGCCCAACTTATACATGGGTGCTAGAGGCCCACATGCAGGTTCTCTCTCGCACTTGCATAGAAAACTCTCCATTGATTGAGCCATCTTCCCACCTTCCCCTTAGGTTCTTTCAACAAACTGCCAGAGTGTGTGGGGGTGCATGCTTTCAATCCCAGCACTCAGGAGGCAGAGGCAGGTGGATCTCTGAGTTGGAGGCCAGCCTGTTCTACAGAGCAAGTTCCAGAACGGACCAGGGCTACATGAAGAGACCCTAACTTCAAGAGTTCTGACTTTGAACTGTGCTTCAGAGTCCTGTCTCCCACTGGGTAGAACTGCTAGACCTTGGCTTCTCAGAGACAGCCACAGGGGATGAAGGGAAGCCCAAGCTGGGTAGTGTGCCCGGTGCCTGGTGCTTGGTGCCTGGTGCTTGGTGCCTGTGCTGGGCAAGTGTGCCTGATACCTGGTGCCTGGTGCTTGGTGCCTGTGCTGGGCAAGTGTGCCTGACACCCAGAGCCTGGTGCCTGTTGCAGCAGGTCAGAATCAAGATGGGGCTGGAGTTGATTTATGATACTGGGATTAGATGACGCCCAGCGCTGGGCTCTGGCCAAGTCACAAGGATGATTTTCTTTTCCACATTCTTAATGTGTATATAAGTGACGGCAGTGTGAGTGTGTGTGCGTGCATGCGTGCGTATGGGTCAGAGGACAAGTTCTGTTTGGCATTTCTCAGACACCATCCGCTATTTCTTACTTTTAATTTTGAGGCAGAGTCTCTCAGTGGCCTGAAAACTCAGGCTGTCTAACCAGCAAGTCCCAGGGATCCACCTGTCTCTGCCTCCTGAGTGCTGGGGTTACAAGGGTGCACCACTGTAACCCCAGCACTGGGGTTACAGGATCAGCCATAGGTCCAGTGCTTCCACAGTGAGCGCTTTGCTGACTGAGCACATCTCCCCATATCCGTCACGTCCCTGACCACACATGGCATGGGGGCTTATATGGGAAGGGGAAGGTTCCCATCCATCAAGCCTTGCCACATGCCAGCCTGGGTTGAGTATTTTCTGTTGTGATCACGATCTTTTCTCTAATGGCCCTGGATGGGGACTATCCTTATAGCCCTTTGGTATCAGGGAAGCTGTAGTTAGTTACAGCATCATAAGGGCTGGAGGTGGAGCCAAGTTTTCAGGACCATTGGATGGTGGGGCACCACTGGCTGGTGGTCACACATCCAGTGTCTTTAACGAGCTTCTCTTCTTGCAACCGTAGCCAAGCCCAGAGAGGGTGGCATGTGCTTTGCTGAGGTCACACGGTTGAGTCAGGGCTACTGGGACTCTGCCTAATGCTCCTTCTACCTCACCGGATGGCTTCTACATGGGAAGGGGGCCTGAGATGGGCAAAGATCCCGAGAGTGGAATTCGGGCTTCTGCCAGGGGCTGGCGGGTTCTTACTCAGACTCCTCCTCTTTGGCGTCCTTCAGGCTCTCCAGGAACACCTCTTCGAGAATATCAAGCTCCTCCATGGGCACCTGGAGCAGGGAGGTCACGTGACAAACGAGGACTCTGGCTCGGGCATCGTAGTGCCCTGTAAAGGAAACAGAACGTCCAGAGTCAGCTCAGGTTTTAAGTCAGTGATGCTAACAGGGGTGCCGACGGCAAACCCTAAACATGGAAGCAAACATAATGGCCCCAGGGAAGCCAGCCTCAGGGTGAATCTTGGCAGTCCCTACTGTCCTCAGGATTGTCCCCTGACCCAAGCACACCAGGTCACACATCCCTGTGTGCCTGTGATCCTCCGAGTAGACCACTCCCACTTTCTATCCTAGTGGCCCAGGGTCATGTGATCCTCTGTCTGTCTGTTTTTGTTTTCCAGACAGGGTTTCTCTGCTTAGCTCTGACTGTCCTGGAATTCACTCTATAGAACAGGCTGGCCTCAAATCGGGAGATCTGCCTGCCTCTGCCTGAGCCCAAGGCATGGACCACCATGGTCCAGCTTCATCCTCTGATTCTTAGATAACAAATATCAGTGTCCCAGAGCAGGGCTTCAGAATGCTAAAAGCTCTATTCATCTGTCTTTGTTGCTGCAATAAACTGCTGGGCATAATCTTTTTTAAAAAAAATAATTAATTGTGTGTGTGTGCAGGCCACAAGTCAAGTTTCCCCCATCCATTTCCGGCTTGTCTTTTGAGACAGGGTCTCTCCTTGAACCTGAACCTGGCCAGTTTGGGTAGTCTGACCATCAGGTTCCAGCGATGCTCTCCTTCCTGCCTCCCCAGTGCTGGAATTAGAAGTACGCCACTGAGCATGGCTTTTATGAATGCTGAGCACTGACCTCACTCAAGTCCTCAGTCTTATATGGGAAGCAGTTTAGAGACCGCACCATCTCCCGGGCACCAGGTTCTCATGCACACACCTGCTCCTGGCTGCATAGAAGGTTTGAGATGTATCCCAGGCTGGCTTTGAACTCACTAAGTAGTCCAAGCCAGCTTTGACCTTCCAGTTCTTCTACTTCATTTAACTGTCAAACCCAACTCCTTCCCCAGGTTCTAGAGGCTGCCCACAGTCCTTGGCTCTTGGCTCCTTGGTTCTTAGCCACATGACTCAAACCAACTTCCCTCCCCACCTCCGTCCCCCCATTCATACACACACACACACACACACACACACACACACACACACATATATATGAATTGATTTATATATATTCATTCATATATATATTCATTCAGTATATATATGTATATATATGTGTGTGTATATATATACACACACACACACATGAATGAATGGATATACTGTAGCTGTCTTCAGACACACCAGAAGAGGGCATCAGATCCCATTACAGACGGTTGTGAGCCACCATGTGGTTGCTGGGAATTGAACTCAGGACCTCTGGAAGTGCAGCCAGTGCTCTTAACCGCTAAGCCATTTCTCCGGCCCCAACCTCTGCTTCCTACTGGGTTTCCTTTCTCCCTCTTCCAGGACCCCGGGACTCCATCATGCATCCAGATGGTCTAGACCCACCTCCCCATCTCATGATGCTTCACCTGGACACCGCTCCAATGCCTCCTTGTCACATGGGCAGCAGAGTAGGCGTCCCACAGAGCGTCCCACAGAACTGAGGGACAGTACCTCTGAGGGGCCCAGAGTCCATCACGCTTTGAACCTTTGTTTTCCCTCAAGATAAGGCTTGGTCTACACTTTATGGCTAGACCCTCTCCAGACCACACCCTGTGCTGGGGCCTGTGGTCCTGCATACGGCCTCTCTTGGCGTTCCTCTGAGCGACTGGCTTGCCTGTGTCAGACTAGATGACAGACTGACTCATCCGAATGTCCTATCCCAGCACCTGCCTCCAGTGGGCTGCAGCGTAAGAGCTTAACATCGGATTTTATTATTATTTTTTTGGCAGAGAGAAAGTTACACGACTTGGCATTCACCTGCTCTACAGTCTCATGGGCCTGTGGAGACGACACAAGTTGTCAGAAAAGCAGGTCTCTGTTCCTGCTGCCCATCTGTGTTGTTCGAGGATCGTGGTAGGGATGAGGATTCCAGCTGGGGACATGACTCAGTGGCAGAGCTGGCCTAACGTACACTGGGATCCATGCTTAGCAACACACACACACACACACACACACACACACACACACACACACACACACACCAGTTCCTGCCTTGACTGGTGGGGGTGGGGGAAAGGGGTCCTCAGAGCCGGCAGACACCTGTGTTATGATGGCAGCTGCCTACGTGCCCAGAGACAGACAAGCATGGGGGTCACTGGGTTAACGCAGACAAAGGCACTCCTTTTTCTTTGAAGGGAAGCTTGTGACTCCCAAGTGATAATCAGGCTGGGGAGAAGGGTTTGCCACGGTGATTAATGGGTGGCGATCGTAATTAGCTGGTAATAATACTCCCAGGTCAAGGCTGCAGTGATTCAGGCTGCTACGTGCATCAATGATTAATACTCAGGGGTAGTATCAGGCGCAGGGCTCCTTCCTGTAGCCTTTGGGGAGGGTCATTTCCAAGACTGTGGGGGCGGGGCTACGGGACTGGGAGCAGAGCTTCTGTTGGGGCAGAAGGGTGGGCCCTGAGTCCTGGGCTATCTCAGATATTTTGGAGCGGGTTTTCCTGCCAGCCTCTCTGGTGACCAATTCACTCGTAAGAAGTGGCCCAGCCGTGCATCCACTTTGAGACTCAGGCCAAGCTGCTAGGCACTGGTCTAGGGCAGTGGTTTTCAACCTGTAGGTGGCAACCCCCCGGGGATCAAAACAGTAGCAAAATTACAGTTAGGAAGTAGCAACAAAAATAATTTTATGATTGGGGGTCACCACACCATGAGGAACCGTATTAAAGGGTCGCAGCATTAGGAAGACTAAGAACAACTGTTTTAGAGTCTTCTGATTCTCCCAGCCCAACATACAGGCCATCAGTTAAGACCAGAGCTGCTTCTAAGAAGGGCACTGGTTCTTAGCTTGGTTTGAGCCCTTTGCTCTGCCTCCTCTGTTGCTACCACCTGGCATGGGTGTGGCCATTGTTCTCTGACCTCCAATCACCTTGCTGGTCCCTCCTCTTTCATTATGGTTTCATGTACTCCATTGGCCCCATGGTAGCCAGAGAGATCCATTAGACCCTTCTGTCAGATCATTTTCCAGCTCAGCTTGAAACTCCAACAGCTCCCGATGTCTTTAGAATAAACCCAACACATCTGGCGAAGGCCTGCCATGGCGTCTCCATTCTCAGACCACTGCCTGCTTCTGCTACAGGCTAAATGCATGCATGCTGACCGCAGAGCCTCACACTTGCTGCTCGACATCTGGAAAACCCCTCTGCCAGTGCTGCTGGGCCGGCCCGTGCCCACCAGTGAAGCGTCAACTTAAAACACCAACTCCCCGGAGAAGTCATTGTCTCTTCACCTCGGTCACTCTGTTTCCCAAAGGGCAGAGCTATCAGCCCGCTCCTGGCTGTCTCTTCATACCTGTGCTTAGTAGGTGCACCCACGGACAGACCACATTCCTCCTGACCTACTAGGTTCTCTGCTGGGTCCACCGCCCTACACGGTGCAAAAGATCTTTGCCATTTCTCCGTGAGATAACTGTTTTCAGGAACTCAGTCTTTCCTTTCCAGGAGACATGGGGGGCGGGGGCGGGGGGACAGAGAGGATAACTTGCTAAGCTCCTCCCCCAAACCTTTATTATAAGCGGAGTCCTGACGATGCTTAGAACATTCTCTGAGGTTCATGCTTAGCTCAGTGCTTCTCATAGCTCACCTCCTTGGGGAAATGCTTGTGGATGCCACACCACGGCCTCTGTTCTCTCGGGAAGTTTCAGAGCTGGGAATGGAGTGCAGTTGGCAGAGCACCTGCCTAGCACGCAGGAAGCCCTGATGTCCATCCCCAGTACTGCAGAAAGGTGGTGCATGTCTGCACTCCCAGCACTTCAGAGTCAGGAGGATTATCCTGCTACCTTGTCCCAAGCAAACAAATAAAAACCAGTATGTCGGTAATTTGGTTGCCTCCTTTTTTACTGTCTATCTCTCCTTCTAGAATACAAATTCCAAACCCACTGTGCATCCCGAACTGTCAGGCCCTGCTTGAAACAAAGAGAGGTTTATAATCTGCATGGGTGAAGGGGGGACTCTCTGGAGGAATATAGAGATAGTCCAGTGCTAGGAGAGACCCAAACTATGGAGGGTTAGTCTGGATGAATTCGTTGCTCCCTTCTGGTAGAAAAAAATCCTATGATTTGTGGGCAAATAGATAGCTCAGTAGATATGGGTACTCGCTGACATCATGGCGATCTGAATTCCATCCCTAGAACACACGTGGTGGAAGGAGGGCTCCCACAAGTCCCTCCCTGCCCCTCACACAGACGCCACACTCCGTCCCCAGCAAATAAATGGAAAGAAAACCAGACCAACTAACCTGTGATCCGTAACCACTAACCCAGGAGTTCCAGCTCTCCACTGCCAACTTGGCCGCACTCTGAACTGCGCTTCTGTTCTACTCTGCTTTCTCAAACCTCAGCTTCCTGAGGAGGCAGGCACAGCTCCTCACACCATCATGTTGGAGAGAACAGCACTGGACTGGTCACTTGCGCAGGACTCTTAGCTCCTTGGTAGTGAAGCGGCCTGTGCTCTTGAACCCAACTGTGACGTGTGTGTCTGTGGATACAGGTACACCAGGATGGAGCTCGGGGCCTTGGGCATGCTAGGCAAGTGCTCTACCCCAGCCCCAAGAACGCTTTAAATCTGGCACTCTTGGGCTGTCACGGAATCCTGAGTCTGCCAGCACTAGACACAGGAAGTGCACAAAGGCACTTAGCATTGCCCCGTTTTGGTTAAAGGTGAAGTCTTACTGTAGCCCAGGCTGGTCTCACATTCTCAGTCCCTCCGACTGCATCCTGAGTGCTGGATTACACTCAGACACCATCAGGCTGTCCCTAGAATTACTCTTCATGACGGCACACACGTTCATCCTCCCACTTGTAAGATGGTTCTTCGAAGATCGAGACACAAGTGTGCATCCTGTCTACTAAGTCATGGCGGCAGCTGCCCTCTGAGCTGGGGCTGGGAGGGAGGCTAGGAGCTCCCTGCTGTTCTGCAAGAGCTGTATCCTCTTTCTCATGGCCTTGGGGACAACGCTCAGGTCACACTGATGTTCCTGCTGGCCTGCCCACTGCGCTGCCAGCTCCGTTCACCAGCGTCCCTGAGTCTGAATTTCCAAGAACATTTATTTGTCCCTGCTCTTACTGTAATGAAAAAAATCAATGAAAATGAAGCCGCACTACACTTCAGCCCCATCCTAGTCACTGCCTGTGACTAGGGCAGAGGGCACAGAGATCTACTTCAGAGGCTGTCCCCAGCTCTGCCTCCTCAGAGGCAATGCCGGCCGCGTGGCTGCACACGTGCCTATGCCACTCAGGCCTGGAGGTGGCACAGCAGGTAGGAGTGGGTTGTGGGCGAGGCTTCAGGATTAGAACCCCACCACCTGGCTTCCAGCTATGTGGCTGCAGACAGGTTATCATATCCGCTGTGCTGTACGGTCCTCTTGTAACATGGGGACAGTCACTGCATCTGTCTCCTAAGGGATTGTACATCTCCCACCAAGGAGTGCGTAGAAAGGAAGCCGGGAGCTGGGAGCCAGGCATCCAGCAGGCACCCAGTGAGTTCCGCCATAGGAACTGTGCCCAGAGCCCAGAGCCAGGCCGGTGCTTACAGCAGTAGATTAGAGCGTATTTCCTGGATGCTGCAAAATTAACCGTGAATCCACAGAGCCCTGATTATGAGACAGGGGTGCAGTCCTTCAAGGAGGACGAAGTAGAGTCAGGTGTGAGGCACACACCGCTTTGGCTCATGTGCGTGTACGTGCCGGGGACCCTGGCTTTGTATTGATCCGTGGGGGATCTATAAGAGTCACACGGAGTGCATAGGGCAAAACTCAGGGTTCAGTTGCCCTGGCTCTGAGTCAGAGCTCACACCGAAGTTCATGCTGCCTTACGTGGAACTTTGAGATATCACCCTGGCCTACCCGCTTCACCTCTGGGGCCTTGATTTCCTCCCTGGAAGTGGGGATAACAGTACACATCTCAATACGAGGTTACACGCTGCACAACAACTCACAATCTATATAGAGGGCCCAAAGAGCACCTTGAATGCCTTATAAGGATGACCGAGAGCAAATAAACAGGCCCCACCTGCGATAGCAACATTCTGATTTTGCACTGATATTTGTGTGGGGGCGGATGCAGGGGCACATGTGTGAGGTCAGAGGTCAGCCTTGGCTGTCAGTGCTCCTCTCACTGGACCTAATGCTTATTGATTCAGCTGGGCCGGCCAGCCAGTGAACACCAAGGCCCTGCCAGTCTCCATGTCCCCAGTGCCGGGATTGTAGAGGATTACTGCTGTGCTTAGTTCTTCCACGGGAGTTGGGGATTTGAACTCAGAGCTTCGTGCTTGTATGGTGAGCACTGGGCTGACTGAGCTATCTCCCCAGCCCTGGAGACACTGTTGACTGTCGCATGAGACGTGCTATTGACATATAATTTATGGATGGAGGTCAGGGAGGTTGCTTGACATCCCACAGCAGGCAGGATGCCCTTCCACAGAGGATCCTCTGCCCCAGACTTCCACAGAGCCAGCTGTGTGGGAGCTGCCAGCTCAGGGCCATCTACATGCACCACATGGCTGGTCTTTTACAGCTGTGTGGGCAAATGGTTTGTGGGTTGCTGTAGCATAAAGGAAATGATTGGCAGCCCACCCAGTTGCTGATATGGGATCGATTTGTAACTATCACCCCCAGACTGTCAATTAAGGTCTACCTTCCAGGAAGCTCTGAGAAATGTGGCCTTCCATGGTGACTTCCTGAGCTGACTGCATGGGTGCTCATCCTGCCCAACACAGGGAGCAATCCAGTCTCCCTGCTGGGTAACCCCAGCCAGCCTCTGGAGGAGAAGGATGCTCAAAGGGACCGTCCAGTTCTGATGTAGGTTTGTTTTCTGAAGGAAGACCATCTGCCTATCATTCTGCTCCTTCTCTGTGCCCTCTTTCTTCCCATTCACCATCCAAACATCTATCAATCAATCAGTCATCTATCCATCCATCCATCAATCCATCCATCCACCCATTCCCCTATCTATCCACCTACCCATCCATCCACCAATCTACCCACCCACCCAACCGTCCATCTATCCATTCATCCATCCATCCACCCATCCATCCCTCTATCCATCCATCTACCCATCTATTCATCCATCCATATACATCCATATATACATACATAATATCCTGCCTACCCACCTGCTTTCATCTATCCATCTATTCACTCAGGTACCCACCTATCCATCCTCCATCCATCCACCCACCCACCTTAGTAAGGGTGCTTGGTAAGTAGTATGTTTTCTTAACACAAACACAAAAGGCAGTGCTGGTTGAGACACTATAGTCAAAGAAGATGCCCCTGAGAGAGAAGGAAGCCATTTTAAACCCATGCAATGGTCCTGTGAGGGCATGCACCAAGGTTTCTCATAGTGTGGTGATAAATGTTGATGTCCACATGTGCTCATGATGGTTTGAGGTTTGCTGGTGAGGTGAGCAGTAGTCACATGGCTTTCTGGTGAGAAAGGAACCTGAGGCAATAAAGGAGCAAGGCCAAGTCAGGTCCTTCCTCCCAGTGGAGAGGCAACAGGAGAAAATGGTGGCCCAAGTGGCCAGGGACCTGGTGTTGGCTCCTAGGCAACTTCTCACTGTGCTTGTCCAAGAAGTCTCCCTTCCCTTTCTTGGCTTTGGTCTCTGCTGTTGACATGAGATCATCCGAAGTGACCTCGATGAGTAAGTCTCAGGTCAGCAAACTGAGGCACGTATCTGAAATGCTTCCCTGGGGGCAGGGGAGTCGGGTGGCTGTGTGAGCCCTTAGAGCCATGCTTGGAACAGAGTGTGTACTCAACACACAATGTCTTTCCTGTCACTGAGACTGCACTATCAGCTCTGGGTTAAATATGCCCTTCAAAAGCAAGCCGGAAACTTAGTCCTAATGCCTGTGTTAAGTGATACTAAGAGTAGATTAAGCTGGGAGGGATTAAAGCTGCCAGACTGGGTCCCAGCCCTGTCCTGCTTTCTCCCTTCCTTGCTCTTATATTTTCTGCCTCAGGACACTTCAACATGAAGGCTCTTGCCAGACGCAGGTCCCTTGATATAGGACCTGGCCCTTCAGAACTTTTTCAGAGATCTTTGCTCTCTGTGAGTTACCTGGTCTCAGGCTTTCTGGCATAGCACAACACACCTTAAGAAAAGGATCTAGAGAACCCATTTCGCCAAGATGGCGTCCAAAGCAAAGAAGGAAGCTCCTGCCCCTCCCAAAGCCGAAGCCAAAGCGAAGGCCTTGAAAGCTAAGGCAGTGCTGAAGGCGTCCACAGCCACAAAAAAGATCAAACGTCACCTACTTTCTGGTGGGCCAAGACCCTGCAGCTCCAGAGGCAGCCAAAATATCCTGGGAAGAGTGCACCCAGGAGAAACAAGCTCGACCCCTGTGCTATCATCAAATTCCCTCTGGCCACTGAGTCAGCCATGAAGGAAACAGAGGACAGCAACGCGCTTGCGTTCATTGTGGATGTCAAGGCCAACAAGCACCAGGTCAAAAAGGCCATGAAGAAACTCTATGACCTTGATGTGGCCAAAGTCAATACCCTGATAAGGAAAGCCTGACAGAGAGAAGAAAGTGTATGTTCCTTTGGCTCCTGACTGTGTTGCCAACAAGATTGTGATCATTGAAAGTGAGTCCAGATGGCTAAGTCTAAAGATACACTTTTTTTTTTTATCATAAAAAAAAAAAAAAAGAAAGAAAGAAAGAAAGAAAAGGACCCAGAGCTGGGCAGTTCACTCAGTGGGTAAAATGCTTGCTGTGCGAGCATGACATCCTAAGTTCTGATCCCCCAAATGCAAGCAAAGCTGGACACTAAGGTGAAATGGGACGGAGCGGAGAAAGAGGAGAATCTCTGGAAGCTGGTGGGCCGGCTAGCCTGGTGAATGCCACAGGAATTAGCAAAGGGTCCCTGTCCCAAACAAAATGAAAAGGTGAAGACTGACACCTGAGGATGTCCTCTGACCCTCACATGAACACACAATATATGCATACCTTGGAGCATGCCCCTCCCCACAACTGAAAAAACAAATAAAGGACTAAAAATATCCTCTGGGCCTGGGCCTGGACTAGTCTTCCAGGATCAAAGAGTGTTATTGATGACATTGTGGGTCTGCTGGGGCCAAGACTCCAAATTTCCAGCAAAGCTCTGGGGGATGGGGAAGCTGGTAGTGGTGCTGATGCCAGTACTGGTGCTGGTCTGTGGACCACGCTGGGAGGAGCAGGCTTAGAGATCTGTTCTAGCAACACAGAATACATTTTTCTTGTAAGCAGCAGCGTTCATGAAGGGTAACCTATGAGTTCTGTCATCCCATTGGGTAGTGACCACACCACACAAACCCTTCTTAGTGAGCACACACGAACAGGCAGGCTACACAGCCCATGTGTGACCTGAGGAAGCCCTGGCTCCCCACTAGTCAAGTGACACCAGAGAGAATGTCACTATCGGGTACCAGACAACCCGAACCACTGAGCTGAGGTAGCACTTCTGGGACTTCCTCTCTCTTGTCACGCCTCTTTGCAATTCCGCAGGCTCTGTCACAGGACACTTTCTCCCCAGCCCTCTCTGTTGTTTCCCTGTGGCTGTGGACCTCATGCCTGCAAAATGCACCCTGACCAACTTCTTTTTTTTCTTTTTTTCTGGAGCTGGGGACTGAACCCAGGGCCTTGCGCTTGCTAGGCAAGCGCTCTACTACTGAGCTAAATCCCCAACCCCCCTGACCAACTTCTAAGCCTGGCCACCTGAGCCCTTGCTGTCTCCTCTCCCATGACATCCGCAGCCTCCTTGACGTTTCTCCTCTTGAACCAATGTGCTTCCTACCTTCCCCTGAGAGTTTCCCAGGTGTCTGTTTGTGGTTCTTCCTCCCTTGAGACTGTTTCTCATATAGCCCAGGATGGCCTTGAACTCCAGATCCTCATGAATCTGCCTCCAAAGTTCTATGAATAAAGGCATGTGCCACCATGCCTGGCATTAATCATCTAGCCTGGGATTTCCTCATCAATTTTTCCCCCCTTTTCACTGGTTAGAATAAGCACTGGAGGTTTAGGGCCTAAACACTCGGATGAAGGAATAGGCATGTATGAGTTGGCAGAGGGCGGTGGACAGCAGCTATGGGGTGGCAGATGCCATCCGAGCAGTTAGGGCTGCTTGGCAGGTACAATAGCCTGTCCCCCTGCTGCCCTGTCCCCTCCATTCAGATGCACCCGACTCTATGTCAGATAAAACACTTTTTCAGATATCAAATTAAAACTCTCAAGAGGAGATTATCCTGATGAGATGACCTTCCAAGAGATTCCCAGAGGGAAGTGAGATTCACAGAAGGCAAAGTCCTTAGGAAGGTCAGAAAGGGATTAGGACCCAGAGCATGCAGAAACTTAAACACAGGATCCTGTTAGAGCCTCCAGAGGGAGCACCATCCTGCTGTCTGCATTTCAGACTCTGGGCTTCACAGAGGGCACAGGGAAGTCAGGTGGCTAACAGGAGCCCCAGGAAACCAACTTGGGCAGAATGGGGCCCTGCCACTCACTCAGACACTTTGGCAGATGACATAGTTAACCATCCCCGAGCTGACTTCATAAAAGAAAGCAGCAGATCTATCTCCTGAACTTATTCAACAGGATTTTGCTAGGTGCCTGGCTCTAAGCTTGACCTGCTGGAAGCTCCCGGGTAGTGGAAGTGTTTACCAAGGAGTCACATAAGAAGGTACAAAGCCACTTTTGTGGTCCCCACTGGGAGGCGCAGTGACTTCCCCATGTGTGAGTTCTTTGTCCATCTGACCAGGTTTGGAATCACTGTGGGGCTGTTTCTGACAAGCTGTGACTGAGGAGGGAAGACCAGCCCTGAACGTGAGCAGTCGCAGCTCAAGGGCTGGGGACCAAGGCTGAATAAAGGAAGGGAGAGAGGAGAAGTCGGCTACAGCTGAGTGAACATCCCTGCATCTCCCAGGCCCCATCTGTGTGGAACAGCTGCCCTGGCCCATCCTCTACCCCAGACTTTTCCAGCCCAGCGTGAGCTGCCCTTCCTCCAACTGCCCTTCCCTGGTTACTTGGGCCTTTTGTCCGCCCTCTGACTATGCTCTCCCTCAAACCTACAATAAAGTTTCTGCTTCTCTGTACTTGGAGCAGTCAAGTCCTTCCTTTATATTTCTTTTTCCATTAAAAAAGAAATCCTTTTTTTCTTATACTTATCCATTTTTAAAAACTTTTTTTTAATGTGGGAAAGTGTTTTGCCTGCACATGTGTCTGTGTCCCGTGTGTGCTACAGAGTATCGGATTACCTGGGACTACAGTTATAAATATGGCTACTTAGAATTGAACCCAGGACCTCTAGAAGAATAGCCAGTGCCCTTAACCTCTGAGCCATCTCTCCAGCCCCAATAGTCTATTTTTAAATTAAAATAAACAGACAAGCAAACAAACAAACAAAAAAAACCAGGAGAAACCAGTCCCCCATTACCATCAACTACACAGCTGAGCTTCCCACAGTTGGGGAAAACCCAGGGGTCAGACACTCAGTGCAATGGATGAGCCCCTGCTCTGGGAAAAGCATCTTCCTGTAGTGTCCTCCGCAGGATAGTGCTTTCTGTCAGGTACTTTGTCACAGCAATAAGAAAAGTGCTGGAAAGGAGGGCCATAGCTGTCCCCGACAGTGTGGTTTCAGGGTGGTTTGTAGACCCGTGGAAGGCTTTGCAGGACCACAGTGGAAGAGTGTGAGCTGCAGGTTAGAGGATTCTAGAATGCTGTACGCAGAGCTTACTGGGCCATTCTGGAGAGCCACCCACAAAAGGCTCCAACTTGTGAAAACGAGAATGTATTTGAAAAAAAAAAAAAAAAAAGAACTGAGAGCCACGAGGCCTTCTCTGCTTGAACTCAACTTCCTAGGAAGTGCTTTCCCAAGAACAGGCACTAAGGTGTGAGGGAGACTATAGCTACTTAGCGGGTGTGCTGGCTGGTTTTACGTCAACTTGACAGGAGTTAAAGTCATCGGAGAGGAGGGAACTTCAAATAAGAAAATGCCTGTATGATATCCATCCAGCTGTAGGACATTTTAATTAGTGTTTTGGGGGGAGGGCCATCCCAGGCTGGTGGTCCTGGGTTCTATATGAAAGCCGGCTGAGCAACCACTGGGAGCAAGGCAGTAAGCAGCACCCCTCCGTGGCCTCTGCATCAGCTCCTGCCTCCAGGTTCCTGCCCTGTTTGAGTTCCTGTCCTGACTCCCTACAGTGATGAGTAAGGGTGTAGAGCGTAAATCGAATAAACCCTTTCCTCCCCAACTTGCTCTTTGGTCACAGGTTTCATCACAGCAATAGTGACCCTGGCTGGGATGGCAGGTGTGCACAGTGCAGGGGTTACAGGGTCCTAGAAGCTTGCACCGAAGTTCCAGAAAGCTGGGCACTCTGGGAAATGTGTGGCAGAGTTAGAGTCCCTACAAGGAGGCCTCAAAGAGACCCCTGGGAGGTGGGGTTGCTGGAGCTCGGAGCCCAGCACATGAGGAGGGACCACCAAGAGCTCGGATGTCAGATCGAGGTTTTCAGACCGTGTTCTCTGTCCTTTCTCTAACTGCATTCCTTCCTCTTGGAATGAGGTTGCTTACTCCGTGCCTTCGGATATTGGGAATTCGTAACTTACATCATTGATTTACAGAGACTTATAGTTAAAAGACCACCTTGGGTATCAGAAAAGACTTTAGCCTTTTGGACAACGTTAGGACTGCTAAGATGAACTAAATGCATGTTGTGTTATGAGGTGGCCACAGCCTCTGAGGTCGACGCGGGTAGACTGTACCACTAAAAATTATGTGTCAGGGTATCACACTGACGAGGAGGGAGGTGTGATGACTCATCCTCAGTGACTCAGGGCATGGCTGTGAGTGTGTTCCCAGACAGGTTACACAAGGAAGGAAGAGTCACCCTACGTGGGCAGCACATGGGCTGGGGGCACTCAAAGGAGAACACAAACGGAACCAGCATTCATCTGTCTGCCTCCTGACTGTGGATGCAGTGAGACTGGCTACCCCCCCCCCGCTCCCACACCTTTCCCACCGGGATGGGCTGTGCCCTCGAACTGTTAACAAAAATAAATCTGCCATCCCTTCGTCACTTTTGTCCAGCATACCAACACACCCAGCAAGTGAGGGCTGAGTAGAAGGAGGCAGGGATAGAGCAGGCAGATGGACCAAGGACAGAAAGTTCTGGTGTCCAGCCTGGGGAGCATATGCAAAAATGGAAGGGGACACCTAGAGAGCCACAAGGAGCCATGGCTGGAGAAGCCACACTTGGGGCTGGGGCTCCAGTGAGGAGGTAGGAGAGAGGATGAGCAGCCCCCTCCCCCCAGGGCCTCGAGGCTGCATCCGAGGTGCTGGAATTCCTTGCTGAGTATGAGGCGGGGAGACAAGGGTGGCCGCACAGACCTCTGGAAATGTCACTGAGACCTAAGTGGACAGCAGGGAACTAGCTGGAGTGCCATCAAGGAAGAGACCCCAGCTGTCACCTCGGAGGCCATGATGCTGCTAAGCCCCAGGATGGTGGGTAGAGAGGGGAGTGGATAGATTTGAGGGTTATGGGGCAGAAAGTTAAAGAAGCCCTGTCAGTATCGCACGGTGCTCATCAAAGATGTTGGGCAAGACACAGGTGCAGCATGGTCCCTGGCTTCCCTCCATGTGGACCACACTGTAAAGGCAGCAAATCCACTTACCATCCTTGAGTGAGAAGCTCAGGAGGTCCTGTGGGAAAAGGAGACAGAAATCAGTGAGCTGCTGACCCAGCTCATCAGATAGGTACGTACTGACTCCCATCAGGTAGCGATGGCAAAAGCCCCCACCCCAAGTACAATGGGGAGCCAGGTGCCACCTGTGCATGTGGGTGAACTCGCAGGCCAAGGAGAGGAGGGAAAGGCCCTGTATCCTGCCTGCACATGTGGCTGCCAACAGCCCATGCCACAAGCTCTGACCACTTAAACTACACCCAGAGAGGGTGAGTGATATGCTCAAGGACACACAGCAAAGCTGCTGCTTCAGAAAAAGGGTCACCATAGCTTGGTAAAATGCAGGTTCTGGGGTCAGACCGCCAAGGCTCAAATCCTGGCTTTGGCTACTTATTAGCTGGGTGACCTTGGGCAAGAAACTTAATCTCTCTGTGCCTCAGTCTTCTTGACTATATAGTAAGGATGATTATACAGGTTAAACATCCCTAACTTAAAAATCCAAATTCCAATGTGTGTATATATATACATATAAATATAATATATACATATATATACATATATGTGTGTGAAACTATATGTGTATAAATGTATATATGTATATATAACTATATTTTTAAAAGGTTTATTCATGTGCATGCCTATGAGAACGTGAGTTTATGTGTACCATATGCATGCAGGAGTCCGAGAAGGCCAGAAGAGGGCGCTGCATGCCCCAGAACTGACACAAGAGCAGCACATACTCTTAATGGCTGAGCTGTGTCTCCAGCACCCCACTCCCAGTTCTAAAAATAACTCGAGTGAAAAAAATTCCATACTGTGAACTGTGGCTCCACACACAAAAGTGTTAAAATCATATGAAATTACGTTCAGTCTATGGATGTAAGATACACAGGAAACAAACCTCCACTTTGTGTGTAGAACTCCTGTGCCATCTAAAGATACTTATTATGATATGTAAGTATTCCAGTTGTGGGCTGCTGGGGACAGAGAATAAGTCACGTTCCTTCCTCATCAGTCCTGGGGGCTGAGATGGCTGTGTAGCCCAACATTCCACCATCATATACTCTGGTGATCAGAGCTGATCCTGAATCATCATGGTAGAAACCTTCCCTACTCATTTAATGCACAGAGAGTGCTTAGAATGAGGTCTTGCCTTTACAGACATTAACACATTTGATTCTCAAACAACCTCCTGCAGTACGTGACATAGACCCAGTACCCAGTGTCCAAAGTGCTTGCAACCAGAAGTCCCTTCAACCCTTCCAATTGGGAGGGGGAGGCTGGAATATTGTCTTAACGTTTATTTTTATTTTATGTGTATGGGTGTTTTAGATGTATCTGGCTGCATCTGTCTGTGCACTACATGTGTGCAGTACCCGTGGAGCCCAGAAGAGGGCGCTGTAGATGGAACTGTGAACTGCCACCCAGGGGGCTGGCATACCTGACTGATGGCTGATGGGTTGTCTTTCAGAATGGGGTCCTTCAATAAAGTCTGAGCAAAGATGTCATCTCCTTCGCCTCCCAGGCCGCTGGCAAAGGCCATCATGGTTGGGAGGACAGTTTCAGACAGATGCAACCATTTCACCAGGCCCGTCACAAATTCTGAGCAGAAGGAGCTGAAAAGAGATATAGTTAGATCCGGACCTTCTGGAGAGGCCAATGGCGGGGGAATAGGGTCATACATGTCAGCCTGTGACTAGGGTCCAGGAAATAGAGAGACGGTTCAAACAGAATGCCAGGTGACACAGCTCCTACCTTCAGTCCCTATCAAGACTTTTTACCGAGAGACAGAGGTGAAGGCAGTCAGAGGCTGCTGCCTATGTGACCTGGCCTAGAGCCATGCTGGGAACAGAGATGTGTGAGGACAGAGGGAGAGGCCGAGTCCCAGCAGCCCCAGCTCCACCTGCAGAGTTGGATGTCAACCCTGGGGAGCCAAGAGAAGCACCTGGATGTCACCAAGGGCTCGTTTCTGGGATGATGTCCACCGTGAAGGCGGGATCCTCACTTCAGCAGGTGTGCTGCTGTACCGCCTGCTATGGGACAATGCGGCCACTGTGGAGAGGTGGGGGCCCCGTGCCCTCTGAGATAGACGTGCACTGTATCCTGGGGACCGTGGCTGAGTCCCCGCTGGCTTTTGATGTGGGCTGCCCTTGTGCGCAGGGCTGAGTTTTTGGCGAGGGGTGGTGGAGCATGGGGAACAGAAATCATTAGAAAGAAGAGAAACGGGAAAAGGTTAGCCTAATGGTAGAGTTCCAGCCGGCATACACCGCCCTGGCCCTCCAGCCCAGGGCTCTGCTCCCCACAGGAAAACTGGACTCCCTGGAGGTGAAGGAACCTAAGGAGCTCCCCATGCTTCAACAACACAGCCCATCCATCCCATTCCTTACAGTTGCTGAGGCGCACAGAGGCCTGTAAGGCTAGGGGCTATTGCAGGGTGTGGTGGGAGCCAGGGTCTAGATCCTGACTCTGCTGTCACCAGAAGCTAGTCTGAAGTAGAGATTATTGGGGCTCCCCCGGGAACCAGCACTTATAGACAGGAAGGAGGGAACAGAGCTGGGCACAGGGCAGAGGGCAGCTGAGCTGTCTGTCACCATCTTGAGGGACACCTGAGCTGATACTGCTATTGACCCTGGGGGAAGCTCTCAGATGAGGTGCCCCAGTGGCTTCAAGTGGTGACTATGCCAGCTATTTGGGGAGTCAGGTGACATCTTGGGAATAAGTGACATCTTGGGAATGTGGTCCTGTGTAGCTGGGGCAAACAGCTCAGGCCTGAGCTGACAGCCCCTCTTTCATTCTTGTAAGAACAGAGCGCCATCGCAACTTGGGAAAGTAGCCTGTCCTCGCTGTCTGTGCCTCTGAGTCCTTGTCTGTAAAATGGGTTTAAGAGACCAGCTTTAAAGGCGGAACACAGCATGCAGACAATGCTCTGGTAATGACAGTTGGTGTCACAGCTATTGACAGGTGACTGAGGGAGACACGAGAGAAACGGATGATAGTTTGACCATGATGTCAAATACCCTGGGGAAGCCTCAGAGTCCCCATTTCACCTCTCTTATTTTCTAAGGCTATAAAATGAAGGTGGCATTGGGACCCACCCCAGGAGCTATATAAGAAGATAAATTAACAGGAGCAATGTGTGGCATCTGTAGACTGCAGTAAATGTTATCTCCTGCGATCGCTTGTGATAGATAATTCACTTCCCTCGGATCATCCTCGGGGACTGACCTAGGGTAGCAGATGGGTGTGGACAGGGATGGCTTCAGGAATGATTAGTGGGTGAACAGACAGCAATCAGTGTATGCAGAGGAATGGCTCAGGGCCAAGAGAGTAGTCTAGCCTGCCGGTTATTGGGGAAGGCTTAAAGAATAGCTTGTCATAGGAACACAGGGTTAAAGAGCACAGCCACTGCACACTGCCACTGGCTGTGTGGTCCTGGGATGGGTTACTCCACCTCTCTATGCCTCGGATTTTGAATACGTGAAATAGTTGTGATAGTGATGAGACCTAGTTCCCAGGGTTGTTGGAAAGATTAACAACGTTACTACCTGTCCCGGGCAAAGAATGGCCCATGGGAGGCACTACCTACTGACATATTTCCAAAATGGTTGCTCTCTATTCACTTCAGCGGCTATGATAAAACACCCTGACAAAAACCAGCTTCCAGGGGAAAATTGGTTTATTTGGCTTACAATTCTAGGTTACAGTCTACCACCTCAGGGAAGTCAAGACAGGCACTTATCTACACTCTTAATCAGAGATGGAACAAGTCCACAGATCCTTGCTCGTTTCCTTGTTCCCGGCTATGCAATCCAGCTCTCTTTACCATTCAGGACCTCCTGCCGAGGGAATGGCGCTGCCCATTGTGGGCTGGATCTTCCTACATCAGCTCACCATGGAGACACTCCTCCAAAGACATGCCCACAATGTGATATAAATAGTTCCTCATTAAGATTCTTCCTAGGTGGTTCCCGGTTGTCAAGTTGATCAGCACAATGGTCTAGTGAAAGCCTGTGCGTGCGTGCATGCATGTGTGCGTGCAAGGCTTCAGCTTCCGTCTCTAGCACCATCAAAAATGAAGTATGCCAACAGCAGCAAAGGCAGTGATGCTCAGACATCTAAGTTTGCCTGTGCGAGGTCTTTCCACACAGACTTGTGGAATTCTTACTACAGCCCCATGAGGTCAGGGGGGTCTTAGATCAACCCCTGCCCCCCAGATATGGCAACCTAGTTCCAGACATGGTAAGTTTTAGCTCTAGACTCACACATCCATCTTGTGCCCTCAGGTGCCATGCTTACCCACCAGGGAGCCAGCTCCTCTCCAGCAATTGCACCACCCAGAGCATTATGTGTTTGCTACTCACTAAGATCATCCTTACAAGTAAGACACCCTGGTTTCTGGGGTACAAGCTCTCCAGGATCCCAAAGGGGAACAGGGGCAAGGCTTCCTTGGAATCTTGGCTTCTTCATGCTTCCTCCAAAGTTCCTCCCCTCATGGACCACAAACTATAGCCTTCAGGAATCTGGCCCCTAGCTTGTTTTTATCAATAAAGTTTTATTGACACATAGCCATGCTCTTATAGCCACTGTGGGGCTATAATAGAGAGGTTAAATAAATGACACAGACCACAGCCTGAGAACCAAAAAATACATGAGCCTTGGCAGAAGGAGTTTTTGCTGAACTGTGTCTACCCAACCAGTTTTGACTTTTTTTTTTTTTTTTGAGATGTGGTCTCAGTATATAGCCCAGGTTGGTCTTGAACTTGTGATTTTCCTACCTCAGCCTTCTGAGAGCTGATGTTAAAAATCATAAGTGCAGCAGGATAGAGGGCTGGGCCTGGAGTTGCTGCACCTGGCTCTGCATTGTTTCTTTGGTTTTATTTTGGTCTCTTTCTTTTGTTCATTCATTTCTTTCTTTCTGTGGCGCTGGGACTGAGCCTCATGCATGCTAGGCAGGCACCCTACTGCTGCCCATCGTCCCTGCCCCCAGCTTTACATTTTGAATAAATCAAAACAATTGTGAGGAGCAGCATCCAGGATGCTCACAGAACAGATAAGAAATAAATAGTGGAGACACTAGCTTTGATGTCCCACGAGGACAAAAATGGCCACCAACTGTTTTCTAAAGATAACAAAAGCCAACAGCGGCATATCTGGAAGTTAAAAAGACAGAGGTTTTTGGTTTTTTTTTTTTTTGTTATTTTTTTTTAATGTATTCTGCCTTAAAAATCAGATGGGTAGTGACTTCAGATGGGTAGTGACTGGAACACAGGACGGGACTGAGGTGAGGAACCAGGGAGCCCAAGGAGAATACTGGAGGACATGGGAACAGAACTCACATCCCTGGCACCCCTCTTAGCAGTGTCAGAACAGGTCTGCAGTCGGGTTTATCAGGTCCTTCTCAGGATGTACTCAGTTTATTAGGTGGTAGTGGGGTACCCAGCTCATCTGTTTAGGGGGGTTGTTGGAAAGATGGTGGCTTCCCAGGCTGGGTACAAGTAAGGGACAGAGAAAGTGTTGAACTCTCCTAGAGAGTTGAACTCTCCTAGAGATGCATAGGAGCTTGCCTGGTGTGGTGGTTTGAATGAGACGTGCCTCAGGCATCTGAATACTTGGTCCCCAGTTGGTGGCTTTTGGGGAAGGGTTAGGGGAGTATGGCCTTGTTGGAGGAGGCATGCCATTGGGGTTGTGAGATCTCAGAGCCTTCTGACAGACCCAGTGTGCACTCTGCTTCCTGAATGCAGCTTCTGAGAATGTGAACTCTCAGCTGTTCTTGTCACCCTGTCTTTGCTTTACAATTGTGAATGCTAATCCTCTGAAACCGAAACTGTAATTAAACGCTTTCTTTTATAAGCTCCCTTGGTCATGTTATCACAGCAATAAGAAAGTAACTGAGACACCTGGGAACAGAATATCCAAGATGTTTCTCACTGCTAGACAAAGGCCATAGGTAGAGTTAGTAAGCACCCATTACCAGGTATTGAGCCCCTACTGTGTGCTGGGCACTGTGCTGTTTATCCTACAGATGTAGAGCCGGATTGCTGGCCTTCATCCAGCTTAAGTCAACCTCCCAAAGTCACAAGAGACTGGAAAGTATCAGTTAGGATGTGACAAGAGCAGAGCGCAAAGCCATGGAAGGCTCCTTTGCTCCCTGAGCCAACCGTTGCTGTCATTTTCTTGGGGACTTCTCTGCGGGCCAGGGCTCCATTGAACTTTGGGAAGGTCCTGGGATTCTAAGGTAGTATCTGCCTTCCAAGGAGCTCAGCATACGGGGGTGGCAGGCCTGGGAAGCACTCCACTGGGGACTGGGGTAAGTAGCCACATGCCCTACACAGAGCAGTGGGGAAGGCATCCAATTGCCCCATGGGGGGAGGGCAGGTTGGGGAAGCCCACTCGGAGGCAACCTCAGCCTGGCAGGCAGTTTGAGGGAATGGCACTGTTGCTGCTTTCTTGGTAACATCTCTCGCCTCTGGGCTCTCTTTCCTTCCTCAGACTTCAGAG
The DNA here is from genome assembly GCF_011064425.1 of Rattus rattus. Lineage (NCBI taxonomy): Eukaryota > Metazoa > Chordata > Mammalia > Rodentia > Muridae > Rattus > Rattus rattus. The sequence goes on from NC_046154.1 coordinate 19,208,290, forward strand.
TCCCTTAGCTCCTGCTCTGTCTCATCCTCACGGTAAGAAGGTTTCCATTTCAGCTCTACCCTACTGACAAAGATGGACCTGCTGTGCCCTCCCTCCATGCCACGTTTTGAGGGCCCAAACCCTGCCCCACCCCGATCCTTTCAGACTGAAGCCCAGGCTCCTAACCACCCCACTACACTGCTGCTATGTGTGCCATAAGCCCACAGCTGGTAGATAGCACCAATGACAGCCATTAAACACATATAGACACCTAACATTCCTTTGTCCCCACAATGTCTCCACGATGCCCCCATCTCTGCTCGACACTGTCATATCTGTTGGAGGAGGGGTGGGCTGTCTCCCAGGACTAAGCATCAGAGGGCTCCTGCTCTCAGTTTCATCAACATGGCTGGCACTATGCCCAGCACACAGTAAGTGCTCAGTAAACACGTTTTATGAAAGAATAAATCTCTGTCCTCTATGGATAGTGACCTACTGGAGGGGAGGAATGGAGTCTGTCGTTCATCACATACACAATGCCTTCCGTGAACTGAAATCATGCCTGGCACAAAAGATGCTTGGGGACAGCATACATGAGAGATAACTGAACGAGGGGCACCTCATCCTCCTATGAGGCTGAGATTCCCAGAGGCAAGGATGGCCCTGCCTGAAGCTTGGGCTTATCTGTGGCTGTTGGGAGTCACCTCCCTGAAGTGGCCTGGCCTCCCTCAGAGACAGGAAGGCTCACCTTTGCTCAGGTTCTGGAAACAGCTGTGACAAAGAGATGCCACACAGGGCGGCATAGGCAAAGCGGTTGGCCTCCGAGAGCTCTCGCCCCAGGGGCTGCTGGGACTCCCCTTCTGCAGCTGGCTCTGGTGCCACGGGCAGCCTTGAGTGCGGCCGGTTCCATGTGGCCATTCCCAGCCCCTGCAAGAGAGAATCCCAGTGAGATGCTTCCAGAAGAAGATGGAGATCCCTGGAAGACACAGAAGTCATCTCTTACAGACTAACTGGAGAGGCCTTGCCTGTGATCCTGGCCCCAGGAAGGCTGAGGCAGGAGGATTGTAAGTTCCCAGTCAGCAAAGACTAACACGTTATTGTCACTAAAATGATGACTTCTGTTCATACCTTGTTTTGAGATGGATCTCATGTTTGGCCCAGGCCAAATTCAAAGTTGCTACATAGCTAAAGATGGCCTTGATCTCATGCATACACAGGACTCCATGCATACACAGGACTCCATGCATACACAGGACTCCATGCATACACAGGACTCCATGCATACACAGGACTGGGGAGGCAGAGGTAGGCAGATCCCTGTGGGTTTAAGGCCACCCTGATCTAAGCTAGCTGGGAGTATACAGTGAGACCCTGACAGATAAATAAATAAATAAATAAATAAATGCTTAGGACACTCAGCAGAGAGACGTTTCGCTGGCGTCTGGTACAGAGTACAGGTCTAATAAACGGTAAGGTCTAATACTGGGCTGGGAATACAGCTGAGCGCCTGCATGCTCCTGACCCTTGATCCATCCCTACTGTACTGGGAATAGAAGATGCTCCTGACCCTGGATCCATCCCTAGTACTGCACTAGGAATAGGAGATGCTCCTGACCCTGGGTCCATCCCTGGTACTGCACTGGGAATAGGAGATGCTCCTGACCCTGGGTCCATCCCTGGTACTGCACTGGGAATAGGAGATGCTCCTGACCCTGGGTCCATCCCCAGTACTGCACTGGGAATAGATGCTCCTGAAACCACAGCCCTCAGGAGGTAGAGGCAAGAGGATCCCGAGTTTAAAGTCACTTCAGGCGATGCAGCTGGAAGCCATCTCCACATACACAGACCTTGTCTTGAAGACTAAGCTGTCAGTCCCTGGGTGCCAGGACTGTTATTCTAACTCCAGGTGGCAAGAAGGGCTATCATACACAGTTTGCACATCCACCATCAGCCTCAGAGGAGAGCCAGTGAACCTGGCCACACAGCCAGCAATGGCAGACAGACAGAACCCAGGCTAAGCTCTGAGCCACTGACTCTGTTTTAAATAATGGCCACGATTCTAACTTCTGAGTTTAACAGCCAATCCCATAGTCCTTAGCCCCAAAGTTTGTTCATGTGTGCATAAATATACATATATATGCATATATATCATATAGCTAATACACACGTATATGTATTTTTTTTACAAACTATCTCTCACAGCCAATAATGTTTGCCAAACATGGTTAAAGCAGCCAACATTTTTTAAAGGGTACACTTAAATATCAACTTTATTTAGGATAAATTGGACACTGATTAGTCTCTGGTCTCTGTAATATTTATATGGTTTAACAGTGAGTCACAGTTGGCCAAGCACTTTCTAATTTATCTAATTCTCACAAGTAGGGGTTGGGGATTTAGCTCAGTGGTAGAGCGCTTGCCTAGCAAGTGCAAGGCCCTGGGTTTGGTCCTCAGCTCCGGGGGAAAAAAAAAGACAAACAATTCTCACAAGAACCACATAAGGTTGAGTAGGGAGTGAGGCGGTAGGATTCCACCCTACAGCTGACACATGCTCACAGGGAGGCCAAGCTCCTTCCTCAGTGTCACAAAGTAAATGAGCAAATAGGTCTCACTTGCACCTTTGATTTCAAACCTCTTCTTCTCTCCTATACGCTGGCATTATCCACCTTCCCTTGTTTCAGATGGAGAAACTGAAGCCCAGAGAGATGAAGACCTCAACTGAAGTCACCCAGTAAGTCTGGCCTCCAGAGGTTGCTCCAGGACCCTAGGAGACTGCAAGTGGGTCAGCCTGGTCCTGAGGGCCAGCTGCCAGCACGGGGGTGGGGTAAGGGGTCTGGTGGTAGGGTAAGGGGTCTGCAGTACGATGAGAGGGCCACATTGTCAGCAGCTCCAGCAGTCACTGCTCTGCCATTTACAGGTGATAGTAATTACTCCTATTACCCAGGGGTAGCCCAAGATGGTACTGTACTCGGCTGGCACCTGGGCAGCCTATTAGTTTCTCTCTTTGAAGAAAGGGCAGCCTGTAACCAGACAAGCATGTGCCTGCTTACTCCTAACCACCGGGGAGGAGCATGCTAGGCACAGTGAAAGCCAAGCTCAGGCCAGACGCACTGGCTCACTCTCCACAGTGCCCTGCTGTGCAAAGTGTTCTCTACATAGTGGGCTCATGGCCTTTGGGTCCTGACCAAACTGTCACTCTCCTGTTTGAAAGCTTCCCAACACTGGCTGCCATTAGCGGTTCTCAACCTTCCTAATGCCGAGACCCTTTAACACAGTTCTTCATGTAGTGATCCTCCCAACCATAAAATTACTTTGTTGCTACTTCATAACTGTGATTTTGCTACTGTTATGAATTATAATGTAAATTATCTGATATGTGACCCCCACAAGGGGTTGGAACCCACAGGTTGAGGACCAATGGCTTCCATGCTCCACCCCACCCCCCATTCCTGTCTGCTGCAGAACCCTATCTTGTGGTCTGGAACCTGTCTTGTCCCTCCCTCCCTCGACACCCTGTATGTCTCTTTGCTCTCACATCTGCCTGTTGCCTGCTGCTCTTCTCTGAGCCTCTCCAGGGCCTCTGCCCCACCCCCTGAAATCCTGTCTGGCTTCAGCCAGAATATCACTTCCTCTGGGAAGCCTTCACTGACCACCTGAAGGTGTCTTTGCTCCTCTCAGCCAGCACCCTGCTCAACCTTAATTATGCTGCTCTATAATTAAAAGAGTTGTATTGGGGGTTGGGGATTTGGCTCAGTGGTAGAGCGCTTACCTAGGAAGTGCAAGGTCCTGGGTTCGGTCCCCAACCCCGGAAAAAAAAAAAAAAAAGAGTTGTATTGGCCTGATGTTGTTTGTATTTTGATGTTAATTCTGCTTCCTCAAGAGGGGTTGCCCCAAGGAGCAGTCCATCACATACTCAGGTGATGTCATATGAACCTTCTCCCTATTTAACTGGTCAATAAATACCAGAGCCTGTGATTGGGCAGTGGAGGTTCAGCGTGGGGACAGGTAGAGAAAGGGAGAAGAACCAGACAGGAAGGAGAGAGGAAAGGAAGAGGAGAAAAAGCCGCCGTGGAATAGAAGGATGAGCAGGAGGGAGAAGGAGAGCCGCTATGGACTAAGGCCAAGAGAGCATGGCCCGGAGGGCTGCCCAACTGGGTTAAGAGAAGCCCAGATGGAAGGAACACAGTGAATAGTAGTGATAACTTAGGGTTATTGAAAGTAGACTCTAAAACCTGGAAGGTAGGCAGCTGTCCAGCTGTTGTGCTGCCTAAAACATATTTAAAAATACAAGGCTGTGTGTGACTTTCATCCAGAAACATAAATGACGGGAAGGACTGGCAGGATGCCTGGCACAGTCGGTGAGCATTTGCTGCTGTTCCTGCCTAGGACCCAGGCTCCGTTCACAGCACCTATAACTCCGACCTGGGATATCTGGCGCCCTCTTGTGGCCTCTGTGGGCACCTGCACACACATGGTACATATAAATACATTCAGGTACATATATAAAAAAATTTAAATCTTAAAAAAAAAAATGAATGGGGAGGAATCAAGACTCATACTCAGATCTAGCTGTAGACTCTACAGCCTTAACACTGCACCCAAGTCGGGAAGCACTCGGAAGAGATGGGTGGTGGAACAGCATAATCCAGGAAGGCACGGGTGAGCAGGAGGGGAAGGGATACAGGGGACCTGTGTGGATGGATGCGAAGTATATGTCAGCAGAAGGGCTGGATAAACACTCTACTGGTAACAAGCAAGATGGAAGGTTACCAAAAACGAAGCAGGAGTTACAAAAGAGAAGGGCCAGGATGAGAGCTGAAGAACAAACAGGAGCTAGTCACACAGGGGTGGGCGGGCTGGAGGGGCGTGTCCTGGGCAGAAGGGTCAGGTAGAGGTGGGCAGGCTGGAGGGGCGTGTCCTGGGCGGAGGGGACAGAGGGGTGGGCAGGCGGGAGGGGCGTGTCCTGGGCAGAAGGGTCAGGTAGAGGTGGGCAGGCTGGAGGGGCGTGTCCTGGGCGGAGGGGACAGAGGGGTGGGCAGGCTGGAGGGGCGTGTCCTGGGCAGAGGGAACAGAGGGGTGGGCAGGCTGGAGGGGCGTGTCCTAGGCAGAAGGGTCAGGTAGGGGTGGGCAGGCTGGAGGGCGTGTCCTGGACAGAGAGGACAAATAGGGGTGGGTGGGCTGGAAGGTGTGTCCTGGGCGGAGGGGACAGTATGTGGCAGATCCTAAGGTAGAAGAAAGACTAGGATTTTGAAAACTCAAGGAGATGTCCAGGGTAGCCAAAGCGCTGTTAATGGCTGGGCATGGAGTATATCCCAACTGATGAGACTCTGGGTGGGTGTTATCATGGCGACTGGATCCAGTGGTCCAGGGAAGGCTTTTCTCCTGTTCAAAGGCAGTGGCTACCTGGGATGAGAGAAAATAGGACCTCCCAGTGTTAGTTCTGTAGCTTGCCTTATAGCGGACACAATTTTGAAATAACAGTCAAAAGAATTCCATTAGGAGGATGTAGAGACCCATAAAGGTCTTTTCTGTGGTCTCAAGTCAACCGTAAGTATCCATCCCCGCTACAATGTAACCAGCTATGATTTAAGAAGCATGAACTGGCACTTGCCAGGTAGCAAATACCAGGGGAGGTACAGGTGACCATGCCATGACAGGGAGGACAATGGCTCCTCCCCTCATGGGGACTGTAGAGTAGAGAGAGACAACACGGAGCATCTGCAGCAAAGGAAACCCCCACAGTCCTTACCCAATTCTGGAGAACCAACAGGGGCGTGGGCGTCCCTCTTGTAAGTCCAAGGACAGGCTGTGCAGCTTCACTGGGTTCTTCAAGGAAATATGCAAATTGCTCTACAGACCAAACCAGAAAAACCAGCCATGGGTCAGAGGGTGTGGAACCTGAAGCAGGGGAAGAAGGGGGAGTTAGCCTGAGCTACACCCCGTCACTCACTCAGGAGCCTGTCCCAGCAGAGCGGCAGCCAGTCCTCACTTAGCGGTCACCCAGTGCCAGGCACAGCTCCGCCCATCTCACCCAAATCCTTGTGCTTTGGGCTGGGACTACACCTGGGTCCTGGGCTAGCCTTGGCTCCTCAGGCAGGAGTTCTCTCTCTGTATTGCATGCAGCTTGCTGGATCCAGCAGAGCAGCTGCTCAGAAAATACCTCCTTGTAAACCAGTTAACGAGCAGGGTTTAGATGGGGAACTCCTCACACCCCGACTGGGCACCAGATGGAAAAAGGAGGTGGGGCTAAGTATATGTCATCACTCAGGGAACCCCAAACTTCAAACAATTTGAACTCTAGTCTCTGTCCATTTGTTAGCAACACTGGGTCATGTGCTAGGTAAGAGCTCTACACTCTTTACACAAACACACACACACACACACACATACACACACACACACACTACACACATACACACACACACCACACACACATACACATACACATACACACCACACATCCACACATATACACACATACCACACACCACACACACATACCACACACACACACACACACACACAACAGAGTCGACTAAGTTGCTTGATCTGTCCTCAAACTTGAGATCTTTGAGTTTGGCTGACTTGGAATTTGCTATATAGACCAGGCTGGACCTTAACTCGCAGAGACCCACCTGCCTCTGCTTCCCTCCTCTCCTTCTTGCTAAGATTACAGACGTGAGGTACGATGCCTGGCCATCAGTCTTTACACCTTTGTGGAAATGAGCTGTCCGTATGTCTGGGTGTCTTACTGCCCTGCTTTATCGAATGTTCTGCTTGTCTTTTGTGTCTTAATGTAGCTTTAGAAGTCTTGAAAGCAGGCGGCATTCTTCCTGAGCTTTGTCCTTGCGATTCTTTTCTTTCTTCTCTTATTTAAAGCATTATTGTGTGCCACGGTACTTGCGTCTCCAGAATGCTTGGGTCTTCAACAACAGGGCTGTACTTCAGCAATAGCCTCTCCTGGGCTCTCTTCCTGGGGCCTTCACTTCTCTCCATGACCCATTCAGCCCGGGCCTTCAAGTGGTGCTGCACCTTCACCAATGGTCTCTCACAGTGTCAAACCTCAGCTGCCCTCCTTGACCCCTTCAAGCCTTCAAAACCAGTACCACCTGGGAGACATTTACACATGACCAAGTTCAGCTGCAGCCCGAGGTGTGACCTTGGTGTGACCTGGTGCTTCTGTGTGCCGAGTCTCAGGAAACACTTCCCAGAAGATTTCACCTCAGGGATGCTGGGCTCTTCTTAATCACTGCTAATGTCTCCCTCCAGCCAACCAGCATCAATCATTCCAGCCAAGAGAAGGTTTCACTTTAGTGGTTCTTGTTAATCGCAGTTGATCCTTCAGCCCCAGCTGACCAGAACCACAGGTTTTTATTTCAAAATATGTAACAGCCCCGATCGAGTCTTAAAGGGACTCTCAAACTTCCCTCTGGAACTTCAGAAGCCAGACCTCTGTCATCTGCATGTCTCCCGATATACTTATGTCCCAAGATCCTGTAGAAGAGCCCACAGAGGTGAGAATGCTTGACGGTTTTCCTAGCCCAAAGTTCTAAAGTCCTTTCACGATCCTCCCCAAAGCATGATCAGGTCTGTCACAGCAACGTCCCACTCCTGGTACCAATCTCTGTCTCAGTCAGTGTCTCTATTGCTGCCGTGTAACACCACGACCAAAAACAACTTGGAGAAGAAAGGGTTAATTTCACTCACAGTTCCATACCATAATGCATCATGGAAAACCAGTAGGGCAGAGGCTCAAGCAGTGCAGGGATCTGAAGGCAGGAGCTGATGCAGAGGCCATGGAGGGGTGCTGCTTACTGACTTGCTCCCCATGGCTTGCTCAGCTTGCTTTCTTATAGAGAACCCAAGACCACCAGCACGGGATGGCCCCACCCACAATGGCTGGGCCCTCCCCCATCAGTCACTAATTAAGAATATTTCCAACACGCTTGTCTACAGCCCCATCTTATGGAGGCATTTTCTCAACTGAGGCCCTGTCCTCTCAGATGACTTCAGCTGACATAAAACTAGGCAGCACGCACACACACAGCCAGGAAGATTATTTTTGCCTCTTAAAAGCGAACCAAATTTTAAGTACTCCATCGGTGCACAAGAGTCCCTAAAAGTGAGGGAATTTAAATTGACTCGAATCCCGTGGAAAAACCATGCAGAGAGAAAAAACTTGACAAGAAGGGCATTTTCCAAAATCATTTCTGCAAGGTGAACTGTCAGGGACATGAGTGTATTTAATCTGTTTTCTGCTATAAAACCCCTTTGAAGTCTCCAGAAGGTGCTGTGTCTCTACTTGGGCAGGGGACTACTGGGTCACGTGTCAGGATACTGGCTATGGCACACTCCAAGGGGGAAAAAAGGGCTGGATTCAGGGTCATTTTAATATTTTCTTTTTATGTGAATTGTCAAGATGAGTAAATACAAATTCTAAAGTCAGAAAAAAATAGACATTTATAATATTACTGTGGTTTATAAAATGTCCCTCAAAGGTCCCAGGGAAGAGGGCTTGGTGTTCAGTCTGTCACAATGTGTGGGGGTGGGGTGATGGTTCCACCCCTCAAAGGTGGTGGGAAGTGGGAGGAAGTGTTGCCACTGGGACCTATTGCGTCGGCCGCTTCCGATCTCTCTGCCTCCTGGATACTGGAAGGTGAACAAATTTCCCCTACCCCACATTTCCACCATGATACCCTGAGCTGCCACAGGCTCCAGGCAGAGGGCTACGTGATCCTGACTGAAACTTGAATCTTTGAGCAAAACGACTTCTTTCCCTCACTAAATTATCTGAGTAGCAGACGTGTGGGTGGAGCTGGCTTGTGCTGGCCCAGATATGCTGGCCTGTGAGCATCGACTCTTATCCCAGCTCTGTGTTCAGTGCTGCTGTCAGCCTGGAGCTGGTGGTGGGGACATTTACACCGCAGGAGTTGACAAATGCTACAAATTGCAATCCCCCGAGAGGTGGCTAACCAGCATATTACAGCATATCACCGTGTGTGTGTGTGTGTGTGTGTGTGTGTGTGTGTGTGTAGGCACACATGCCACAGTGCACATGTGGAAGCCAGAGGACAATTGGTGGGTAATGGTTCTCTCCGTCTACTATATAGGGACCCCCAGAATCAAACTCAGGACCTCAGGCTTGGCAGTAGACACTTTCACCTGCTGATCCATCTCCCTGGGCCAGAAAAAGATAAATTAAAATAACAGTTCTGTACACATGGACAGACCCATGGCTCCAGCTGCATATGTAGCAGAGGATGGCCTTGTTGGGCACCAATGGGAGGAGAAGCCGTTGGTCCTGCCAAGGCTCGACCCCCCCCAGTGTAGGGGAATGTCAGGGAGGCAGGAAGGGGTGGGTGGTTGGGGGAGAACACCATCATACAAGAAAAGGGAGGTGGGGTGGGATAGGGGGTTTATGGATGGGAAACCGGGAAAGGGGATAACATTTGAAATGCAAATTTAAAAATATCCAATAAAAAAAGCTAAAAAAATAATAATAACATTTCTGTCACTTTCTCCTTGGAAGGGAGTGTTTTGGGTTGGAACACTGGCTCCTTGTAGCCCAACCAACGAAGCCTGGGTCACTGAAATGAGCCGTAGTTTAACCAACAGGTCCCGTCAGTGGCAGAACAGATGAGCCAGTTAAACAGACAGAGGTAATCCTTAGCCATCTACAGTGTGGGGATGAAGGAACCTGTGGTTCCAGCTCTGGGTTAGGCGATCATTAGGGTGCCCCCTCCCCTCCATCTAAGGAGTATCTGAGGGGCAGGGGAGGTGGGGGCACCTGAGCTCTGGTCCTGGGAGTCCTCCATTCCTTGCTGTGGGTCAAAACCAACACCCAGCCCAAAGTTAAACGGGGCTCCTAAAGAGCACGCGAGGAGATACTGAGGCTAGGAAGCCCTGGATTTCTGTGGCAAGAAAAACGTGCTGTCGGTGCCAGCATCTCTGTGTCCTGCGTTTCCCAGCAGCAACAGGGGCAGGAGGTCATGATGGAGGGAGGAGCCACCATTTCCTAGAGCGTCCTGGAGATCATGTCCTTTTCCAGGTACTGTAAAGACATCTAGGGACTCCAAACAAGGTCCATGTTTGATCTAGAAGAACACCATCTGCCAGGGTAACAATTTTTATAGCTTGAGAGTCACCACACCCACAGTGAGGCTGTGTGTCCAGACTCGTGACAGACAGGGAAGGTTCTGGAAAGATCTCATTCTGATCCTCAGTGATCGTGACTTTTAGCCAACCAAGCACATTATCAATCACTAAGAAAAGTGACTGGTCAAGTGACTTTTGTCACTCGTGGGACTGAGAGCCAGACATTCTACAAATAGCAGCCCTGGGCCTTGAGAGCTCCACTGGGCACACAGTGGGCATTTGCTGGCTGGCACCAAATACAAAGCAATGTGATTTCTCCTAAGAAGAAAAACCCCAAAGCCAGCATGGAAAAGGACTTTAAGCATGGTCAATATCATGATTTAAATCATCTGAACACTGCATGACCCAGGCCTTGATAAGACCCCATACAATAATAAACTTTTGTTTCTCCAACTCTCTCCCTTGAAGTAGTCTGTGAAAACTTAATGTCTGACATAAGAATGTGTGTGCTTGTCTGTCTGTGTGCCTATCTGTCTGTGTGAACGTCTGTGTGGTCTGTGTGTGTGTGTATGTGCATGTATGTCTGTGTGTATGTGGTGTGTGTGTGTCTGTGTGTGGTGTGTGTGTGTATGTGTGTGTATGTGCATGTATGTCTGTGTGTATGTGGTGTGTGTGTGTGTCTGTGTGTGTCTGTGTCTACGTGGTGTGTGTGTCTGTGTGTGGTGTGTGTGTGTATGTGCATGTATGTCTGTGTGTATGTGGTGTGTGTGTGTGTGTGTGTGTGTTTGTATGCACAAAAGGAGGTGTTTCTCTCTCTCCTTATTCTGATCATGAGTGAATTTTTAGATGATTCTCTCAGATAACCAACAGAGAGATGGTTACGGTGTCTAGGGAGGGCTGAAAAACTGGAGCTCAGGGCCAAGAATAAATATTTATCTCAAAAGTCCATGCCAACACCGAACCACAGTGGATTCTTTAAACTAGAAACCTCTAAGAGTATAATTGAGGGGCTGGAGAGATGGTTCAGTGGTTAAGCACACTGACTGCTCTTCCACAGAACCCAAGTTCAAATCCCAGCACCCACATGGCAGCTCATAACCGTAACACTGAGATCTGACCTTCTCACACAGACATACAAGTAGGCAAAATGCCAATGCAAAAAAATAAAAATAAGTAAATTTGAAAAAAGTTTCAATTATTAAAAGTATAATTGAAAGCTGTGTGTCTGTGTTTCTGTCTGTCTCTCACATACAGACACAAAGGCAGACAAGTAACCATAAGATGCTTCTGGAAGCAAGGACTCTAGCTCCTCCTGCTTGCCCCCACCAAGTATAATATTCATTCTACGACCCTGCCTCAAAGTCTAACTGAAAGCTAGAGAGGAATGAGGTATGTTAGGAAATCTCCATAGCAATGCTTCCATCACAGAAGAACCCACGAGAGATCCTGGGACAACATCCACTGAGCCTGGAAGGAAAGGTATCCCCCTCCCAGCAGCAGCCTGGAGGGTGGGCAGAAGGGAGGATGGGTGCAAGGCCAGCTCTGAGGTCTGTGTCTGCATTTACTATTACTCTCTTCCCTCCTGCCGGGGCCCTGGTACAAGCCGCCCACATTTCCACAGGGGTCACAGAGAAGGCACTTCACCAGTCCCCCGTGTCATTCTGCCATCAGACATCATAAAGACAGCACCATCCCAAGGCAGGCACACTGCACCCCTCTGCTCCCTTCTCAGCCAGGCAAGGCCTTTACAAAGGTGACAGGGTCACAGGCAATCTGGTCCCATGGCCCTGCTAACATCCCCCTCCCCCACCTCCTTCCTCCTCCCTCACTCTGCTGTTGCTACACTGCCCTGCTGTTCCCAAGTCTCCCCAGACACTGTGGGAGCATGGCCTGTGCACTGTCCATCCCTACGATGAAATGCTCTTTTCCCAAGATGACCGTGGCACTTGGGGCTGGGTGGGATGGGATAGCAGCTGACCCCCTCTTCAAGTCACTCTGCCCCCGGCACTAACTTACACAGTTCCCTTGGTCGTGTGTGAGAAGGACTCTTCATACATAGCAAACCATGCTAACGACATCTGCTGAGGTTCCCTGAGACAGACTGTCACAACCCACAGCCCACAACCCCACCCCCATTCTGCTTCACAGCAGCCTTGGGAAGAAGGCACCATCCCTGTCATCCCCACTTGACCTGAGGAAGCCAACGCTTACCAAAAGTGGAGGTCACATCACCGGCATGCGGCAGTCCTACTATGCACCCTAGCTAGTGTGCCTTCAGATTCCAAGCTCAATGAAAGACTCTTTGTCTAGCATGCACACAGGCTGAACACACAGCACTGAAGAAATACATTAAAATACAAAACTAAATAAAACACAACCCCAAGTACTTTTTCTTCTGATGTTTTACTAAGTGGACCCAGCTGCCATGAGCCTCGGTTTCCACAGCTAATGCAGGGCCGCTGCCTCTGAAGCCAGGTCTGAGTGCCTGCCTCCTTGACCAGGAGCATCAGGGAGAGAGCTGCTGAAGTCCAGGGCACTAGTGCTCCACTCCAGGACCCTATGTCCTCATGAGAGCTCTAGGTTCACACCAGCCCCTTCATGCCAGAGTCCTAGTTAGTTTCACTCTTCTGTCTTGATTTGTCTGCTCCAGATGATGTATGACAAGAAAGTGGCATTCTGCTGATGTTGTTTGAGGTAGCCTGTGATAGCATCTGGTAGAGATGGAGCTGAATAAATGGATGGATGGATGGGAGGATGGATGGATGGATGGATGGATGGATGGATGGGAGGATGGATGGATGGATGGGGATGGGTGGATGGATGGATGGATGGACAGATGGGAGGATGGATGGATGGATGGACAGATGGGAGAATGGATGGGTGGACAGATGGGTGGATGGATGGGTGGATGGATGGATGGATGGATGGGAGGATGGATGGAAGGATGGCTGGATGGCTGGATGAATGGGTAGGTAGATGGATGGATAGATGGACGGACAGATGGATGGACGGACAGATGGATGGATGGATGGATGGATGGATGGGTGGATGGATGGATATATGGATGGGTGGATGCCTCTCTCTACAGGAGAAATGACTTTGGTACATCTTTGCAAAGGGCAATGAGTTTTATATACCACTGAGGCCCCAAGTTTTCTCAAGAGGTTCTTTCTGCAGGTACCTTTCGTTCCTAACATCTAGCAAGCAGCCTCTAGAAGCCTAGAAGATTCTAGAAGTCAAGGGCAGGCACACGTGGGCTGGCAATTGAGTTCATTTCCATTTGGGCTTCACCTCTGACACAGGTCCCATGACTGGTGTGGCCTGGACATTTGGAATGCAGTGCTGGGCTGGGCTAAAAATCTGATGAGTGAGATACTTATCAAAGTAGGGAGGAGGTGAGGTGGAGAACTATTGACCAAGCACTTTGAGCGCTCTGCGGCACGCAGGAGGCTATCGCAGGTATGGGTGAACGACCTTTGAGTCCGCAACCCAAAATTTTGCTCATTACCCAAACAAGGAGCCAGGCCGTGTTTTGGGCAGAGGGCAGCACTGTGGCATAGGTCCAGCAGTCAGTGCAGGGAGGTCAAATGGAAAAGATTGAATTGTGCCTGCCATAACACATTCCGCGACTGTCCACTCCTCGGCACCCTGAGTCTATGCGGAACAGCAGTATTTCAGAGCCCAGGATTTCTGCTGGGAGAGTGCTTGCTTAGCAGGCAAGAAGCTCTGTGTTGTTTTTTTCCCCTCCCCCATTTTCCATCTGTCTTATCCCAGCACTCAGGAGGTGGAGGCAGGAGGATCAGAAGATCCAGGTGGTCATCCTTGGCTACATAGTGAGTTCAAGGCCAGGCTGGGCTACATGAGACCATCTCAAAAGAACAAAAACCACCGAAGGCATATAAGAGGACTATTGTCTGCCTAATGTAGGGACCACCTTTAGGTCCCACATCCGACAAGCCTAGGCTCTCTCTGGTCTAGCCCTCCCAGTCCCAGGGCATCCAAGTTTAAACTGAGCAGCAGCAAACCAACCCCGCTAAAGCCTGGGCCCACAAAGGCTCCAAGGGTGACAGACGTCACCCTGATTTACTCCTTCAGTCCCGTTTCAAACTTGCAGACACATATTTTGTAAATGAAGCCAAGGTGTTCCCGAGAGGTCACGGCTTGCTGGAGGCCACTCAGGAAGTGGAGGAATACACCCTGACCGTCTGAGCCTGAGAGAGTCTGGAGGACACAGGCTGGAAATGCTGACAGTGAGGCGGGTGTTACGTTTCCAGCCCTGGAGGGAGTCTCGGCCTCCTCACCTGGACGTCAGCCATCCCAGCTCTGCGGCTAAGGTTTCTCTACTGAGGAGGACAGGTTATCAAGTCACTAGACCTCTGAAGAAATGCATCTCTGCTTGTTTGAGGCCTAGCCCCGTGGTTTTAAGTACAAAAGAAAGCCTGAGTTTTGTCTTCAGTATCCCAAGCAAATGCTGTTTGTTTTTTTCTTTCTTTAAATGTTTATTTCTCTAATTTTATGAACATTGGTGATTTGACTCTGTGTGTGTGTGTGTGTGTGTGTGTGTGTGTGTGTGTGTGTGTGTGTGATCCCTTGGAACAGGTGTCATAGCCAGTTGTGAGCTGTCATGTGGCTGCTGGGAAATGAACCCAGGACCTCTGGAAAAGCAGCCAGTGCTCTTAACCACTGAGCCATCTCTCCAGCCCTGTTTTTGTTTTTCAAGACAGAGTTTCTCCAAGTAGCCCCATTTGTCCTGGAACTCACTCTAGACCAGGCTGGCCTCAAATTCACAAAGATCTGCGGGCCTCTGCCTCCCAAGTGCTGGGATTAAAGGTGTGAACCACCACTATCCAGCAGGGAGTAAAAAAAAAATATATATATATATATATATATATATATACATATATACACACACACACATATATATATACATATATATGTGTATATATAAACACATATATATTTCTTTTTTTTTTACACACACACATACTATACACACACACACACACACACACACACTAATTTTTTTAAAGACAGTTTCTCTACATAGCCTTGGCTGTCCTAGAACTCACTATATAGACCAGGTCAGTCTCAAACTCACAGTTTGAGATTAAATCCCAAGCTCCAGGTCTATGCCACCACGCCTGGCTTTTAATTTACTTTTGATTTGGGAAAGACCCTTTGAACTGTGTTTTGGAATTCATGAAGCATCCTGACGGTATCTTTGGCACCAGGAGGAATTATGATCCTTTTGTGTTATAAGGAAATGGAGTCCTGGGAGCCACCCAAGGTGACACAGAGAGGAAGTGACAGTACCAGGCTTCCCCCGGACTTCTAAGTTCATTGAGGGCATCTTTTAAGTCCAGGGGACTCTACTCACTGACCTATACTCAGATATCTGGGGAGTGGGAAACTCAGACTGAAAAAATCATCTTCAGTAAGGCCAAACTAGGAGGATGGGGCTCTGGGTTCCTTCCTGACTTCTCAACAATACTGTGTAGTTGGGGATTTTGGTGGCCTTGTCTCTCTGCTCAGCTGATTCACCCTGAGGTGTCTTCACTGCTGTGTCTTCAGAGCCTAAGCAGTGTACACGCTGACACATAGTAGGTGCTCAATAAATACATAGTGAATGCTGGCCTGGGAAGCCTTGTGGGTGTGTGTTCTCTCCTACTCCAAGATAGCAGTGGCCTCAGGATCAAACCTGCAGATTTAGCCAGCCCCTGCTTCTACTCTGGGTCACCCCTGGGAAGGACAAGGACATCATGGAGGCCAACTTTGAATTTAACACTGGGTCAAACTCTGAAGTCAGCTCACCTTTCTTTGCTCTAATTGCCTAGACCTGGCCAAAATCACCCCATCATTCCCAGCCTCAGTTTTCCCGGATGTAAAATCTGTAGAACCCGGAAAGGTCCCCTACCCCGTAAACACCCGCAGCGGGGCGAGAAGCCACGCCCCTGTCACAGCAGGAAGGGGCCGGGCCTTTCCGGGACTCTGGGGCTCCCCAGGCCTCGGGAACTTGAGTCTGGAGACGCGGAGGGTGGGAAATGGTACCTGGAGCTCCCAGTACTCAGGGGGCGTCCAGTGACCCTGAGTGACCTTGGGCAAGGTCCTTTCTTCCCTTCCAACCCAGCGCCTCTTTTTTCAGAGGAGTGTTTGGTGCCCCGGGCTGTGCTGGCAGGCAGGGGCCGCTCGCATGCTCCCTGGCATCAGTTTCCCCTCCAGCCACCCAGCTCGAGTCCCGAGAGCACTTCCGGGTCCGAAAACGCAGCGGCGGCGGTGTGGGGACAATCGGGGCTCCCCCGCGGGCTTACCTGGAGGCGACAGCGACGGATGGGACGGTGACTAGGATCCCAGAGGCCCCGCTGCTCCCGCCTCCGCTCTCCCCGCCCGTCCTCGCTCTTGCCCAGCCGCCCCACACCGGCCTGGGCCGGTCCCGCCTGCGCAGCCCCAGAGCCCTGGTCTTCCGGGCTGGGCCGGGCGCACCGCCACCTAAGCCATCAAAACCATCGCCCGGGTGCTGGCCTCCCAACCCCAAGACTCGGGAGCGCGGGGCACGGGAGGACTCTGCAGAAAGTGCTCGCCAGGGGCTCGGCTGGCTGGAGGGGAGTACACGCAGACACTTGAAGGGGAAGCTTCCAAATTTTGCCGCCACACGGAAAGAGCCTGTCCCAGAAGCAGCCTTCCCCGCCCTTCCCGTACACATTGCCGGGTGAAGTTTGCAACATCCACGCCTTCTTATTTCTTCTTTCACTTTCTCTAATGCTCGCCAGTGTTTGCACCCGCGGCTCTTCCGTCCCACAGGCCTCCGTTTTGGGTGTTCCATTCCTGTGAGACTAGCCACCCACTCAGTTCTAGCCATTGAACAAGTATTTGCTGAGCACCTACTATGTGTCAGGTTCTGTCCCAAGGCTATGGATTCGGTCCATGATATTTTAATCGTGGTACTTAACACTCTAAAGTTGATCGTTTTCTTGTTTGCCAATTTACAATCAGAGTGTCACACACTAGAACTTAAAAGCCTCAGGAATGGAGGTCTCCCATGCCTCAGGGACGGTGCAACCGCACTTGGGAGAGGGCTCTTGTTGCCCTGGCAACCTGTGAGTTTTCCTCACACCTAGTCTACTGGGGAGGAAGTAGGCGGCCGCCCTGGTCAGGGCTGGAGTATGAATCACCATGACCTCTAACGCCGTTGCTCTTTCTCCTGGAGAAGACAGTTTGGAGTTGTAAGTGGAAAAAGTACCGTGAGCAGACAGGTCAGACGTGAGGCATTCCAGCCGGGAGCCTGTGACTCAGGATCCTTCTGGAAAGTTATGGGGCCTCCATCACCTGATCTCCCTATCGTAGCCAATCAGGACCTAGACCAGCAAGAGGGTTATTGTAGGTCAAAAGGATCAATTGTGGAAGGTTGAAGGGATTCTAGCTGAGATTCTGGGCGTCACTAAGGTGGAGCAATGGCCATACCAAGATGGCACCCCCCACCCAAAAAAAAAAAAAAAAAACCCACGGAATTTTAGAAGATCCTGTTGTTGGCTATGGGGAATGCTGGACTGGAGTGGCCAGCAGCCCCCAATTAAGAAGGGGTTCCGGGGGTTGGGGATTTAGCTCAGTGGTAGAGCGCTTGCCTAGCAAAGGCAAGGCCCTGGGTTCGGTCCCCAGCTCCAAAAAAAAAAAAAAAAAAGAAGGGGTTCCGGGCTGAAGTAGCCAGCCTCAGCCTGGGCAACTTACAACCTCAGCCTTCCAGGTGTGAGACAGCTGCCGTTTCTATTTTAGCATAAGCCGATTTAGTAAGTTCTTGATATAAGAAAATAAATAAAGGTAACTCGGAAACTTAAAAAAAAGGGGGGGGATCACTCTCCAATGGAGAAAAGAGTAGCAATAGATACATGAAATCAATATGGAAAATCGTTTTAGAATAGAAGTCACAGTACAGCGGGTTGGGGATTTAGCTCAGTGGTAGAGCGCTCGCCTAGCAAGCGCAAGGCCCCGGGTTCGGGCCCCAGCTCCGGAAAAAAAAGAAAAGAAAAAAAAAAAAAAAAAAAGAAGTCACAGTACAAAGTGGTCCCTTAGGTGGGGTTTGGGGACAGGACAGAAAAGACGCAGGGAGAGCCCTGATCAGTGGAGCCTCTGCTTTAGTCGATAGCCGCATATCAATATCGATTTTTTAAAATCTTAACCAATGTATCAGTGTTAAGATTGGAAAGTAGGGCAAAGGGCACATGAATGTTTGCTGAGGACTCTGCACTGTTTCTGCCACTCTCCAGTCGGTCGCTCTAAAGGCCTTGTCACACACGTTCTCTAAACAAGTGACGGATTGAGTCCTTAGTGTAGTTACCCGTGGCCTCTGAGCTAAGCTGTCTTGCCTTTGTTTTAAAAGATGATCAGGGCCTGATGGTGAAGTGCTCAAACCACGGCTTTTTTTTTTTTTTTTTTTCTTTTTTTTTTTTTTCCGAGCTGGGGACCAAACCAGGGCCTTGCGCTTAGGCAAGTGCTCTACCACTGAGCTAAATCCCCAGCCCCAATGTTTAATGTTTAAATAAATAAACCTTGTAAAGAAATTAAGCATCTTAAAACCATAGGCATGTGCATCCCCTCCTCATTCGTTCATTCCCTCGCTCATTCATTCATTCATTCATTCACTCAGACAGCAACCAAAGTCTAGCCTTTAACAAAGCAAGAAAGCATACCCTGCAGCGTGGTACCAAGGCTGAGGCGGGGGGGGGGAGGGGTGGGAGGGGGGGGGGGAGCTGGGGTGGATCACAGGCCTAAGGCCTTCCTGGGCTTTATAGTGAGCCAAAGGTTATCCTAGGTAATTTAGTGAGACCACATCTTAAAAATAAAAATGCAAGGAAGGGGGGTGTTGGGGATTTAGCTCAGTGGTAGAGCGCTTGCCTAGCAAGCACGAGGCCCTGGGTTCGGTCCTCAGCTCCGGAAAGAAAAATAAAAGAAAAAAAATGCAGGGAAGGTTACAGCCCAGTGGCAGAGCCCTGGCAGGACTGGTTCCATCCCTAGATATCCGTATAGGAGTGTTCATCACTGCTGGGTCTGCTTTTAGAGTTGGAGGGCAGCAAACAGCCTCTCCACTGGAAGAACTGAAGATGGTGTTCTCCCTGAGCTAAGACCTTCTACACTTGATCTTAGCCAAAAGGCCGAGAAGCGATGAGCTAAGACCTTCTAACAGGCGTTCATGTACAAGCTAAAAAAAAAAAATGCATTTTGTATCACCAGGATATGAATCTCAGACATTAAAAGTGTCTCAGATTGGGGCTGGGGATTTAGTTCAGTGGTAGAGCGCTTACCTAGGAAGCACAAGGCCCTGGATTTCGGTCCCCAGCTCCGAAAAAAAAGAACCAAAAAAAAAAAAAAAAAAAAAAAAGTGTCTCAGATTACTGGACCAATGTCAAGGGTTCTCTTGTCTTTATTGGAGGTTGGCCCCAGGGTCTCAAATGAGCGTTATACTACTGAAGTATAGCCTGTCCCTTTTTTTTTTTTTTAGGTCAGAAGAAGAGATCAGGTGTCCTGCTCTGTCTCCACCTTTTTCTTTAAGGCAGGGTCTCTCCATGAACCTAGATCCACCCTCCCATCTCCAAGGGGACGAACCAAGGCTCAGACACATTCTGTAACTTCCTTCTGTGTGGGCTGGAGCCTGGTGCTGAGCCCAAGGCACCTTGGCTGGTCCCTTCCACTCACACCCCCCAGTAACACTGCCTGACTTCTCACTCCAGGGCAGCAGTGACCTCGCCTGTACTCTCGCCCTCAAGCTTTGAGGTTTCAGTAGATGGTTGGGACCAGGTCAGCTTCAAAGGGCCGGAAGACAGTAGTGTTAGAATATCTTTGCCCAAGGATCCCAAAGATGCCTTGGCTGGGACCCAGCCTAAGCCAGGAATGACAACAGGGGCCTGTGGGTCTAGGTCCCAAGCAAAGGCATAGGACAGTTGTCATTTCAAAGATGAGGACATTCTTCAAGCCTGGGACTCCAGTGCTCTCACTGACAGGGTTCCAGTCGGGGAAAACCAGAGGGGGATTAGTCAGCAGGCCCAGCTTGCTTTCGATCATTCTTATTTCTGAAACCTGGTCACCTCTGAACCTCTTGGTTCCTGTAGTTGGACTCACATTTTCTATGACATTTTCCCCAAGCTCATAGACAGTGATCCGTTTTTAGGTTCATTCTATTTACAAAGGAAGCATCGCATTGAGACAAAACTCTGGGCTAATTCCTAAAATCTTGTCATAGACTGATTGCGCAACCGTAAGCAGGTAAATTCACCTTTCTGATCTCACTGTCTCCCTCTGCACGAGAGGGAGCACAGTGGTTCAGCGCCAAGAGGTTGTTAGAAAGCCAGAACTTGTCCGTTAGGGAAACGCCCGCCTGCCTTATGAGTCCTGGATAAACACGCTCCCACCAAATGGTAACAAAGTATTTCCTTGACCAACTGAAGACTTGGGGGTGGATTTTGACTCCAGGAAGTAGAATGGGCCTGGAGGAATAGGTGGGGAGACAGCGTTCTTTTGCTGTCTGACTGGCAGTCATCTGAAACTTCACACACTCAAGGCCAATGAGCAAGATGCTATCTGTTCACCCTCTGGGAAAGGGTGTTCTTCAGGACCCTGCTGACTGCCTGTAAGAACCTGAGTCCATGCACACACCCAACACTCTCGCCATGCTTGCCCCTGACACTCTCACTGAACAGGGTGCTGAGCCCGGAATTGTCGGGCTTATACGAAGAGTAAGAAGGCACTGCTATTTTCAGGGCAGCATACCGCATGCGTGCTTTTGCTCCATATTTATTTTGTGGCGTTGGGGATGAATGGACCTAGGGCTTCACACATTCCAGGCACACTTTACTACCGAACTTCACCACCCTCAGCCTGACACACAGTCAGACAGAAGGAGCCCTTGACGTGATCTCCTTCCTGGCACTCAGAAGCATATGACCCCTCCATGGGCTTGTGGCTTGAGTCATGCCCTGAGCAGTTGGGACATCCGGGGAACTTTCAGATTAACTGAGTCAGACTTAACTCAGTCCAGGGGAAGGAAAGCAGAGAGCCAAAGACCTTATTCAACAGCGTGTGACCACTGACCAGGGCCAAGCACTCAAGGACCCAGTGGCAGAGTCCTCTCATCTCTCCTGACAAAGGTCCTGTCACCATGAACTGTGCCCTCCTGTTATTCCCCTGCTGCAGGAATTGGGGTGAGACCTGGGAAGATCCTCCAGTGTTTTAAGTCTGATCACAGGGACTTCCGAAGGCCTGCTTCCAGCTCCCATGCTGGGTTCCTGGCTCTCCCACTTCTTTGGCTGAGCCCTGGTCGTGGAACCCACCAGAGCTCATTTTTGAGGGCAGATACCTCCCCCCTGCATGAAAGAGAAGCTCAAATGGTCTTGACGAGATGACCCAAGGACCTTTCTAGTGACTATCCCTCTGAGGCTGAGGTGGGGGTGGCCTCACCATGGACCGTTGCGTTTATGAGATATTTTATCTTTATGACGAAGGAGCAAATAGGACCGTGGATGTGATAAGAAGAGAGGCGCCACCTGGAAAGCTTTCGTTCTGTCATGTGGGTCCCGGAGTCTGATGGAAAGATGGGCGTGAGTGTGTGTGTGTGTGTGTGTGTGTGTGTGTGTGTGTGTGTGTGTGTGTCCATTCCTGCTTATAACCCTCAGATTCTCTGAGTCGAGCCCTCATGGTACACAGTTGGTGATCTCAGCGTGGACCCACCGTCTCCATGCCTCCCCATCTCTGTCTACTGAACCTCAGCTACCCCCCTCCTCACCTTTACAATTACGACTCCGTATGCACTCCCACCAGTGGGAAACCGTAAGGAGACTTTTGGCATGGAAGGTTTGGGATAGGTGTAGCAAGAAACTCTGGAGAGAGCCCGGCAGTGTTCCCACAGGCTCTGGAGGGACGTGCGATGGTTAGAGATGGTCACAAACTTCCCAGCACACAAAACATCAAATCCCAGATTAAAAACTAAATAAATGAATGAAGCCAACTACATGGATTACAAAAGAGGTCTGGTTCTATTTGCTTTGTAGTAAGGTCAATGTCCCAAAATGTCCACAGCATGATATATACAAAACCCAGGAGCTCTGGAAAAGGGGTAGGGACCCCACCACCCTTGAGTCACTCGCTCAGGGGTAGGTCTCCTCTCCTTCCCCTTTTTTCCTTCCTATGCTACACAAAGACAGACAGGTGTGACCCCATTGGTGCAGCACGGAGTCCTTGATCCAACACGGCCGGTCTGTCTTTGACAGGCAAGTTCAGTCTGAGCCAGCCCCTTACCCGTGCAGACTGTGAGGTCTGGGGGAGGAGGGAACCTTGGCAGCGCTGGGCCTGTGAGGATATAGATGTCTCAGGCAATAGAAGTGATCTGGGTTTGCTTTTGCTCTCTGCAGAACAGAGTCCTAGGGCAAGGCCAGTTGCTGCTCTGGCTCTGGGGGTGACAGCAGAATAGGGTGGACATCAGGAGCGCCAGGGCAATGACAAAGGCCAGCACCCACCGGATGACACCGGGGTAGATGAAAGGCAGGATAAGTACAATGAGAAGAGCCAACAAGAGCAAGTGTACAGCCAGACGCCGGGCAGCTACACGGTTGACACTCACTACGTCTTGTTCGTCTTCTGTCCGGTTGGCTGGCCGAGCTGCTGCTGAAGCAGCAGGGCCCGCTAGTCTCTGGGGACACAGGCGCACCTCTGGGCATGGCAGGGCCAGACGCCCCACCATCGCCTCCTGGTCTCGCAGGCTGCAGATGAGGCCTCCCGGGACGGCAGTGACCTTTCGGCACAGTGGACAGGGGATGGACCAGGTGTCTTCCTGCACATACAGCAGAAGCTTCAAGCATACGGCACAGAAGGTGTGCTGACAGCTAAGCAGCTTGGGGGAGCGGGCACAGTTGTAGGGCTCTCGGCACACCAAGCATTCCAGGTCACCCTCCACGGAGATACTGAGACGCCCAGTGGGCCCCAAGGCAATGATGGTGTTTGTGGTGCTGGCACCCGCTGGGATAGGCTGTGGGGCCTCAGTACAGGACACTCTGGGTACGGAGTTGGGGGGATGAGGCTGTTCCGAGCAGGGGCATCCGCACGCGGTGTCCGCTGGAGCTGCCGGGACTTGCATGGGTTCCGGCCCGGTGGGGACGCTTCCGGCCTCCTTTCTGCTCTCGGTGGGTACCTGCTGACAGCGGATGTCTGGCATCTTGCTCTGCTGGTTGCTCAGCTTGTTTCTCTGCTTGGCCCTTCAGTTGTTATTATTTCTTTACTCAAAACCTAGGGTTAATCAGTAACTTGGAGGCCTGGAGACTTTGAATTACCTGATAGAAGAAGGGCCAAAGTGGGTGGAGTCTCATGAATCAGGACTTTCCTGTTGGGGCCATGCCTGATGAGTGTCTACATGACAACCAACGGAGACACTGCGATGACGGATGTCCCTACTAAGCTCTGGAGTCGACCAGTGACCCCCACCCCCCTCCCGCCCCTGTCCCCTGTCCAATCAAGTCCCTTGATATGGGGAGATGGGCGGGCTCTCCACAACCTTTTAAAAATTACATTTATTCTCCGTGTGTGTCAGTGTATACATGTCATTTATGTATACATGATACACATGTGGAGGTTGAAGGACTTGGGAGAGTCAGTTTTCTCTTTTCACCGTCGAGGTCCTGGGGGATAGAACTGGGGGTGGATGTCAGGATGACTGGCATACTCACCAGCCTTTAAAAATGCAAAATATCAGGCTTCAGGACACCAAGAGGTCTGAGCAGAAGCAGCTTTTATTTGGGTCTTTTCAGAGCAAACTCTTTGGCCTGGGTCCTCACCTGTGGTCTCCGGCAGCTCTATAAGGAAGGTCTGGGCACAGGGGCAGGGTGTTGGCTTGTTGGCTGCCTGCCAAGGGGCCTACCGCAGGGGCAAGATCTTACTGTGTCCAAGGTCTGGTCCTCAGCCTCGTGGGACTCAGCCGTGTCAATCTGGGCAGATTCGATCGGCCTCTGGGCAGCTGGCTTGAGTTGGTAGGACTCACGTGAGACGGCAGATAGGAAGGAGTGTGGCAGTTACGAAATCCTGTCCCCCTTACCAGGCCTGGAAGTCGAGAGCTGGGATGCATGTCTTTTCCCTCAAAACAAACAAACAAACAAACAAAACAAAACAAAACCACAATACAAACAGCCCACAAAGAATACAGAGATTGCTTGTCAGCGGTTACAGGTGTTGGATTAATCCCCTTCCTCTACCCCAGGAGGGGTGCCAGCCACGGGCTTAGCCTGTCTTCACTTTGGGTCATCACTGCGCCCCACAGCCCTCTTGTATGGCTCTGTAGGAGACGAGGTGGGGGTAGGGGTGGGAGCTAGAGGGATAGGGGATGGGGACAAGATGTGTGTGTGTGTGTGGGGAAACATCATGGGATTGAGGGTGGAAACTGGCTGATGCTGTGAGATTTAAGGAGAACCAGTTAGCATACCCCATCTGGCTGGCTGCAATGATTGGTTCTGGCCTAGCATATGGCCTAAGAAGAGCCGATGAGATTGGATTCTGGGACTCCTGTTGGAACTTGTGTGTGTGTTGGAGGTGGCACTCCACTGGGTTTCCAAGGTTAAGGATGAAACCCTGCAAGAGGGGACAAGGCCACAGTGTACAAGGAATTTGCCAGAAATAGGGTCAAGTTGTAAGACATTCTTTTAGCACCTGGATCCAGCCAATACCCGAAGCTAGGAATTTATCTGTAGATTTTTTTTTCAATTATATTAATTTATGAGACGGACTTTTCTTTTTCTCAGTGCTGGGGCTCGAACCAAGGCCTTGTGTGCCGGGACTGTACCTAGCCTCCCTGTTCATAGTAGGTCAAGCCAAATTGGATTTCTGTTTCCTGCAATTGAGAAACATCTGAGTAATACCCTAGTAGCTGGGAAAAATCAGCCTTGACTCTCTGAGTGGGTGAGAATTCATTCACTAGCACGTATGCAGCCCAGGGAGACAGTGTGTCACTCTAAGACGCTGGCTTCTCCTGCCTTAGCCTTATGTAATGTTCCTCTCTGTTCACTGGGTCTAGGGAAGGTTGAGGAGGGGGAGGAGAAACTTGTTTCTCCACCTCCATCTATTATATAATAAATATATTATAAAAAGTTTTAAAAATCAGAGGGACATGAGATGGCCAACGTCTTCTCTTTCGCCTCCCCCACCCATGGGAAGTCAGATCATCAGAGGGTCACTAAAGGAGGGGCTGGGTTGTAGCTTAGTGGATAGAGTTTGCCCAGCATTCAAAAAACCCTGGGTTCGATCCCCATCATAGCACAAACAAGGAAGGGTGGGGGCGTGGTGACCTGCACCTGCAATCCCAGCACTTGGGAGGTAGAGACTGGAAAGTCAGGACTTCAAAATCATCCTTGGCTACACAGTGAGTTCATGGCCACATGGGATACGTAAGACCCTGTCTTTGAATGTGAAGGGAGGCAGAGAAACAGCCTAGTGGGTGAAAGGATTTGCCATGCAAGACCAGTGACCCGAGTTCGAGCCTCAGAATCCAAGTAAAATGCTGACTTATTGGTACGCGTTCATCTGTGATCCCTGCATCCCATCCTGAGATGGTGGCAACAGAACCACCCAGAAGCCTGAGGGCCAGCTAGGCTTCAGTTCAAAGCCTCAGCAGCAGAAGCAGCCAGAAGGACCCTGCCCAGCAAAGTGGAAGGAGAGAACCAACTCCCAAACGTTGTCCTTAGACCCTCAGGTGAGCACTCATGGGGGCAGCACTTGAAGGGAGAAACAGTGGGGAGACAGATATGTGATGGGGGAAAGATACTTGGGGTTCCTGTCTGAAGAACAACCCTTTGATGTCATTGTAAATGTGGGTTAGAGGCAGAGAGCTTCCAGGGTGGGGTCTCTCAATGCAAAAGATGAAACCAATTGGTTGTAGTAACCAAAAAAATCACAGAGAATACAATAGAGAACACGAGTGGGGAGCGGTGCCTCAGGCCTGCAATCCCAGCACTCCAAACACCAAGGCAGGAGGATTAAGGGTATTAACGTAACCTGCGTTACAGTCAAAAAAAAAAAAAAAAAAAAAAAAAAAACTAAAAAAGTGACTATTCATTTTACTACTGCCCCTGAGACATGACTTCTATTGAGGGGGGGGGTTGGGAATTTAGCTCAGTGGTAGAGCGCTTGCCTAGGAAGTGCAAGGCCCTGGGTTCCGTCCCCAGCTCAAAAAAAAAAAAAAAAAAAAAAAAAAAAAAAAAAAAAAAAAAAAGAGAGAGAGAGACAGAGAGACAGAGAGAGAACAGGCAAAGTTGTTCGCAAGTCAAGACTGTATGATTAAAACAGTGTGAAGAAACTTCCTTCCTTCCTTCCTTCCTTCCTTCCTTCCTTCCTTCCTTCCTTCGTTCTTGATACAGGTCCTCCCCATGTAGCCCAGGTTAGCCTTGAATGCAATCCTCCTGCCTCACCCTCCCAGTGCTGTGGTTACAAGTGTGGGATTCGCACTTTTGTTTCACAGAAGCTGATTGACCTAAGAATCGTCCGCACCAACTTCCTGGTTGGAGATCTGGCTCCTGTCGGTTTACTGCGTGAGGTCTGGCAAGACTTTCAACCTCACCAAAGCTTCATTTGATAGAAAGGGGACAATAACACTTCCGATAATTATGAAAGTCCCCCATCCTCTTTGGAACCTGTCCAGAGGAGGCGCGCGAACCCGTGCGCTCTGGTGACTGATCTGGGTGTAACTCAAGTCTCTCCTAGGGACTTAAGAAGACCGGAGGTGATCAGCTAGGGTAGTGACTCTGGCAGTGTTTGGGCACGGCCTGGTCATCTATCCCAGGGGAAGTGCCCTGGGTTCCCCAAGACTGGCCACGCCTCACACATTTGCATTTGGCCTTCTATGCTGTGCTGTTTGCTGCACGGTGTTGGAGTCTTTCCAGCGCTCCAAGTCAAACTTTTGCTTGTTTGTTTGTTTTATTTTTGTACAAATACAAACTAATTTTCAGCAAAGCTTAAGGTTTTTTGCTTGGAGCTCCAGACTCTTCCATCCCAAGGCTTCCCACAGCCTGAGGGTGGTACAGACCGGAGGGTAGAATGTTCTGCCTCAAAGCGAGGGGAAACTAAGAGCCAGCAGTTAAAGGGGACCTTCCCGGAAGTCACTCTACTGAGGTCGCCTGGCCTGGTACTTCCACCTGAGCTTCAGGTCCTGTGGGAAAGCATTTAAGATAGCAACGGCCCTATTAGGCCTTCCAGAGAGCCCTGTCCTAGCCAGCTACACATGCACGCAT
Source organism: Rattus rattus (assembly GCF_011064425.1). NCBI lineage: Eukaryota > Metazoa > Chordata > Mammalia > Rodentia > Muridae > Rattus > Rattus rattus. The sequence goes on from NC_046154.1 coordinate 19,235,610, forward strand.
GCGCACACGCACTTTTCTATTCTTTGGGCCACCTGCGGTCTTCTCTCACATGCTTTGTCCTGAAATTCTCTGCTCTCTGCTTTTAGAACTCAGCGACAGTAGAAACTAAACAAGGGGTTGGGGATTTAGCTCAGTGGTAGAGCGCTTGCCTTGCCTAGGCCGGGGTTCGGTCCCCAGCTCTGAAAAAAAAAAAAAAAAAAAAAAAAAAAAACCAAACTAAACAAACAGACCTGATTCTGCTAGTCCCGACTTTTTTTTTTTTTTTTTTTTTTTTTTTTTTTCGAGCTGGGGACTGAACCCAGGGCCTTCGCTTAGGGCAAGCTCTACCACTGAGCTAAATCCCCAACCCTAGTCCCGACTTTACCACTGCTGATAAAATCAGGATTAAACAGAATTAAAGGGAGTAGCATTCACCCCGTACCCTGATACCTCGTGTTCAGATCAAATCCAGGGACTTGCTCCATCATTAAGCTACCTCCCCAGTCTCCGAAACCTCATCCTTTAGAGACTTATTTCTTTCACGATTTAATGAATGAGTGCTTTTGCCGGCATCCACGTCTGTGCTTGCAGAGTTAGGAAGACATGGGATCCCCTGGAAGTGGAGTTACAGCCGGTTGTGAGCTGCCATGTGGGTGCTGGGAATGGAGCCTGGGTCCTCTCCAAGAGCAGCCAGTGCTCTTAACTACTAAGCCATCTCCCCAATTTCACAAGAACCCCACCCCCACTTTAAAAAAAGGATTTATTTATTTATTTATTCATTTATTTATTTATGTGAGTACACTGTTGCTGTCATCAGACACACTAGAAGAGGGCATCAGATCCCATTACAGACGGTTTTGAGCCACGATGTGGTTGCTGGGAATTGAACTCATGACCTCTGGAAGAGCAGTCGGTGCTCTTAACCGCTGAGCCATCTCTTCTCCCCTCTTCTTCCTCTTTCTCCTTTTTCTCCTCCTCTTCTTTTGGGCCTTTGTTTTCTCTTCCCCCCCTCCCTTCCTTTTCCTCTTAACCACTTTCCCTTCTTCCTCTCCTCTCCTTTTCTATCTCTCCCTCCCCTCCCCTTCCCTCCCCTCCCCTCCCCTCCTACCACCCGTCTCCCTTTTTCTCTTTATAAACTGAGTGGCCTAGGCTGGCCTCACCTGGATCCCTTTGCCCTCCTGTGCTGAGATCTCAAGTATCCCCCATAAGGCCAAGCTTACAAACCGTGTTCACAGTGTCCGACTCTGGGTCTGAGACAGTTTGGGAAATGCCACTGGATCAAGCTTGGCCATTAGAAGGCTGCTGAGACAATCCGAACTCTCCATTTGCCTGCTTCCCAGTTTTGCTTTGGCCACCAGGAAGCTCAGTCGTGGCAGCAGGAAAATACCACCTTTGTGATTCTCAGCCCCAGTCCCTCACCGTGTACCTCTTACTCTAGTTTCTAATCTGCCCAGTCTTGGTGAGCGGTGTTTGACTTTTGTTTTTATATTTCAGTGGTATGTACTTCTTGTGAGCAATTCCAGTGCTTTCTGATTATGGAAAGAAGAAAGGGAGGGAGGGAGGAAGAAAGGGAGGAAGGAAGGGGAAAAGTTGGCAAATACAGGCCAGAAGACAGAGGCAGCGGCAGGGAGAGTGGGCGCCACTTGGCATCCTAAAGCTAAGGCCCTGGGAGGGGGAGGGGCATCCACCTCCTTCCGCTCACACACTGTCCTGGACATGGAAGGGGGGAGACTGTGTGTACCTATCTCAGTGAGAACATGTCTCTGCCTGTTCCTACACACATTCCAGGGAGCAGAGATGGGGATGTGGTTCACTGGACCATGTGAAATTAACCCTCCCAAGCATAGTTTGTGATCCATTAACTCATTCTCCAGGGTGTTCAGCTTGGACTCAGGAGGCGGCCTGACCACCCCCTCTTTTCTCTCCAAATGTTAGGTCTCGACTTCAAAAAAATAGAAAGAACATTTGTCTAGAGGATAATGAGGGTTGGGAGCACATGGGCTTTCAGTGGAAGGTGTAAGAGATGCTTTTTGGAGTAGGTCAAATACACCCTACGTTCAAACTCTCTCTCTCTCTCTCTCTCTCTCTCTCTCTCTCTCTCTCTCTCTCTCTTCTTTCTTTTGTTTGTTTGAGACAGGGTCTTTCTGTGGAACAGCTCTGGCTGTCCTTGAACTTACAGAGATCCGCCTGCATGTGCCTCTCGAGAGCTGGCATTAAAGGCATATACCACCAGTACCCAGCTTGCAATCTTCTTTCCCTTTTTCTTTTTTTTTTCTTTTTTTCGGAGCTGGGGACCGAACCCAGGGCCTTGCGCTTCCTAGGCAAGCACTCTACCACTGAGCTAAATCCCCAACCCCTGCAATCTTCTTAATGGAGATGAAGATGAGTGTTTTTGGTTCTGAGTCCTTTGGTTCTAAGGGTTGAGAAATTCAACTCGAGCTGTTGTAGCTCACAGAGACTGGGAACACTTTTTGGTTTGCGTGACAGAATTCCAGAGGGAGTGTTTGACCACATGGCTCTCGAGTGCTAACATTGGGCAATGGTCTTTAGTATAGTCATCCGCAACACACCTATGAAGCAAATATCGTTTCTACTTTGCACGTGAGAAGACTGTGTGCCAGAGAGATTAAGTCAGATTACAGAGCTCACAATGGAATGGCATCTGGGACACGGTCCAGAGCGCCTTACCACTGAGCCAACGCTCCGAGGGCTGAACCGTTGCCTCCTTGTGGACGTTCTTCCAGGTGGCTGTGCGTGGTCCTCCCTCCAGTCCTCGGTTTCCTTATCTGTAAGGAGTTCTTTTGCACATGTATGTTTGTGGTTTTGTGACTACATGTGTCTGCACATGTGTATGCATATGGAGGGCAAAGGAGAACCTCAAGGGCCAATCAATGCCATGCAGGAATTGTCCTGACTGGTTTCTGTCAATCTGACACCAAAGTCACTTGGGAAGAGGGAACCTCGACTGAGGAATTGCCTCTGCCAGACTGGCCCCTGGGCATGACTGTGGACATTTTTGCAATTGTTAATTGGTATGGAAGGGCCCAGTCCATTGTGGGCGGTGGCATTCCTAGGCAATTGGGCATAGTTATATAAGAAAAGTAGCAGTGTAAGCCAAAGGGAGCAAGCCAGTAAACAGCATTCTGTCACAGCTTCTGTCTATATCTGTCTGTCTGTTTATCTATCCATCCATCCATCCATCCATCTACTACCTACCTATCCATCTCTCCCTCCAAGGCTCATAAGACCTTGCAGAAGAGGGCTCAGAAAGACCGTAACAGCTAGAGGGGAGAGGGTGCGATGTAGAATGACACAGCCACTGTGCTCTCTTTTCTTTTCTTTTCTTTTCTTTTCTTTTCTTTTCTTTTCTTTTCTTTTTTTTGGAGCTGGGGACCGAACCCAGGGCCTTGCGCTTGCTAGGTAAGCACTCTACCACTGAGCTAAATCCTCAACCCTGCCACTGTGCTCTTGAACTATCAGTAGCTCTGGTTATCCGCACAGGATTGTGCCAGTCACAGAGGGAAGAGGGACTCATGAGGCCCCACCCCTCCCTGAGGACCTGTAGGCAGTTCATGGTTGCTGGGGAAGGGAGAGACATTGTTTTCAGTAGTGTAGCCACTGTTAGGGTGCCCCTGCTCCTGTGAGCAATCCTAATGAAACTCATTCATTCATTCGTTCATTCGTTCTCTTTCACACACACACACACACACAGGAGCTTGTGGGAAGCCAGGGAAGCCTTGGATGGTGTGAGGAGAAGACGGAGTCCTCGTGTGAGAGGGAGAGTTCATGAGATGAGGCAGCAATCCCGAGAGCTGGGGATGGGCCAGCACTGTTATTATATAACAACCCTCCCAAGAGAACAAACCAAGGTCCCTTGAGAAGTCATCAGCTCCTTCCAAGGACATCATCTTCTGTCATCTGGTCACCTTTCACTTAAGGGTTCCGCCCTTTTCCACATTGCCACCGGGAGGCCAACCTTCCAGAACTGGAGATGCTGGAGGACACAGTCAAACCATACCCAAACGCAGCAACCCCGCCATTCCACACCAGAAGGGCACCCTGCAGAACTGAAAGTGGGGCCTTGGCTCTTTGTCCACCAGTATTGCCAGGGTCTCCACCAGTAACAGCTAAGAGGAGGAATTCACCCAGGTGCCCATCAGTGGAAGACAGATGGGCAGACAGCGGTAGATCCACCCAGTGAGGTATTACTCAGCTCCAAGATGATGGTAATTTAGACACGGGCTCCACTGATGTGCTTGGAGGACAGCATGCTCTGGGAAATAAGCAGCTCATAAAAGAGAGTCTATAATCCCATTTATGTGAGGCACCTGGGGCAATCAAAACATAAAGGTAGAAAGTCAAGTGCTGGTTGCCAGGGGCTGGGGGAAGGGGGCCTGGAGAATGATTGCACAATGTTTAGCGTTCCAGTTCTACAAGACGAAGAACATTATAGAGGCGGACGGTGATGGCAGCCGTGTTCTGGAAGCATCCGATGCCATTAAGAGTCATGTTCGAGAGAGGTAAGGCGGTAAATTGTGCGTGGTGGGGGGAAAATACCATAAAGTTGAGCGAAGCTTGAGGAACACCAGTGTGTCTGTCATGGGGATTCTACCCCTAGCGCTCGATGGCAGCTGCTTTACCATGTCCCTGTCATCCTCACCATCCTCGAAGCCATCTGATCTTTCACAGTCCAAAAGACTTTAGATGTCAGCCCATGTAGTTTCCCTTAGATGCCATCCCTTAAATAAAATGAATAATACATCTTCTACTTGTACAGGATTTTTTTTTTTAAATTTCAAGTCATGGGTGTTTTGACTGTATATACGTTTGCCTATCACATATGTGCTTGGGGCCCGAGAAGACCAGAAGAGGGTCTGAAGTTACAGATGGTTCTGAGCCACCATGTGGATGCTAGGACCGGAACCTGGGTCAGCTGCAAGAGCAGCTAGTGCTCTAACCACTGAGCAATCTCTCCAGCTCCAGGCTGGCCTTGAGCTCAGATCCTCCTGTCTTAGCCTCCTCAGTGCCAGCAGGGCTTGCCCTGTGCCTGAGTGGGTATCCTTCTCTTTCAGCAGACACAGGCTTTATTCATCCCTGAGCTCCCTGCCTCCAGTCTCAGTGCGTGTACGCAGGCCTTTCATTTACTTATGCGAGAAAGCCGTGTTCTCTGCCTTGCTGTTACTCCCCTTTCTCCGCTGGACTCCCTCATGCTACTTTATCTCACCTTCTGAGTCTCCCCTGCTGGTCTTCTGGAGGTTTCCCCAGAGCTCAGCCCCGCCCCCTCTTCCATTCCCTGCCCGCGTACACTTGCTTGGGAATCTAATCCATCCTTTGTTTAAGCATCAGCTGTTGTCTCAGGGTTACTGTGGCTGTGATAAACACTGCACCCAGAGCAAACGGGGAGGAAAGGGTTTACTCGGCTTCCACTTCCACATCACCGTTCATCAGCGAAGGAAGTCAGGACAGGAACTCAAGCAGGGCAGATGCTTGGAGGCAGGAGCTGATGCAGAGGCTGATGCCAAGGCCACGGAGGGGTGCTGTGTATTGGCTTGCTGCTCCTCATGTTGCTCAGCCGGATTTCTTTTAGAACTCAGGGCCACCAGCCAAAGAATGGCTCCACTCACAATGGGCTGGACCCTCCCTCAGCAATCACTGACTAAGAAAAGCCCTAGAGGATTACCTACAGATGGACCGTCTGGATGGAGTTTCTCAAGTGAGACTCCCTTGACTAGCTTGTGTCAAGCTGACATAAACCCAGCCAGCTCAGCTATACACCAACGACTCCTAGGCTCATGGCTGAAGCTTATCCCTGAACTTAAGATTTCCATATTCAACACCCAGCATCTCTCTTTTCCAGACTGGCATGCCCACAACTTCCTCATGTCCCTAACTGAACTTCTGTCTCTCCCCTTCCTTCCATCCCAGAAAATCGAAGCTATTTGCATCATCCCCCTTGCCTTAAAACAAAAAGACTTTTACATTCTCAGAGCAATTTAACACTCCCAGTAAAATTAAGAGTAGTACCTGGCTGAGGGGAGATGGATTGGTGCTCAAAACACTTGCTGTGCAAACATGGGGGGTGGAGTTGAGGTCACCAGGTGTCTTAGTTAGGGTCTTATTGCTGTGAGCAGATACCATGACCAATGCAAGTCTTATAAAGGACAACATTTAATTGGGGCTGGCTTACAGGTTCAGAGGTTCGGTCCATTATCATCAAGGCAGGAACATGGCAGCATCGCAGAATCCAGGCAGGCATGGTGCAGGAGGAGCTGAGTTCTACATCTTCACCCGAAGGAAACCGGGAACAGACTGAGCATCCCCAGGCAACTAGGAGGAGGGTCTCCAAGCCCACCCAACAGTGACACACTTCCTCCAACAAGGCCACGCCTTCTAATAGTGCCACTCTCTGGGCCAAGCTTATGCAAACCATCACACCAGGTGAGTAGGATAGTCAGTTCAGCACCATCCTCTAAGCAGAGGATCCTGGACATACATGTATGAATATAAATAGCAAATGGGAGCTGAGCAGCAGAAGAATCCATGGCTCTCTACTTCCTGATTGCGATGCAATCTGAGCCAAGCTCCCACCACCCTGATTTCCCCACCTTTACGCACTATGCCCTGGAGCTATGACCCAGGATAAGTCTTTTCTTCCTTAAGTTGCATTTGTCAAAGGTTTCTTGTTTTCTTTTTCTTTTTCTTTTTTTTTTAATAGCACTAGGAAAAATAAACTAAGTTCTGAACTCACCTATGTGACCTCATTTAACTTAATTATACTCATAAAGACTCCATCTCTACACAGGATCACACCAGGGACTGGACTTTAACATGTAGGTTCGAGGGGATGCAATTCAGTCCACAGGGGATATTCTAATTTGCACTTTCCGTCTGCGATAAAGTAATCGGTCTAAAAGCAACTTGTGGGAGGACAAAATATCTTGCAACTAACACTTCAAGGAAACATTCCATTGTAGAGGGAAGTCAGACCAGGAACCTAAGGTAGGAACTTGCTACCAGAAACTGTTGGGGGAAGGCTGCTTACTGGCTCACTCGCTGGCCCACCCGCCTAAGGATGGTGCTGCCCACAGTGGGCTATCCCTCCTACATCAATTACCAATCAGGACAGTCTCTCACAGGCCAATCTGATCCATGCAATTCTTCAGCTGAGATGTCTTCTTCCTGGTGACTCTGAGTTGTTTTGACTTGAAGATCCAAACTAACAGGAACAGGAGGTGTTTGACTATCTCCCAAAGACTCAGGTGGTGACTGGAGAATGGTGTGGGATGTTACCATGTCAGGAATTTAGGCTTGTGACCATGATGAACTGTTAGTTCGTCTTATACAGGATAGCTGGCCAAATCTACATTCTAACCTGTGCAAAGAAGAAAGAAGCAAGCAGAAACTCCAGCCTACCTTCAAGGACACGTCTCAGAATCTGCATAGATCAACTGTGTTTTTATCTTATTATCAGCCAAAGTTTAATCACATGACTCCACTTCTCTGTAAAGGGTTTCGGGGGAAGGTAGTCTTTATCTGGGAAGCCCAATGCCCAGTTAGAATCTGAGACTCTGTTACTATTGCTTGACTGATTTAACAAACAGTCATGGCTAGCAGAGACCAGATTTAATAGTCTAGCAGGGAACCATACGGAATCACTTGAGCGCTCTGAGTCCAGCTCATAACTGCAAGAGAAAATAGCTTATGCCTAGCAAATGGTTCATTCATTCATCCAACAAATGACATGGAGTGTTGCTCTGTTTTACTTTCCTGTTGATTAACATCATGACCAAAAGCAACGTGGTGAGGAAAGGATGTGTGTGCTTTTACTTCCAGGTCACAGCCCATTACCGAAGGAAGTCAGGGCAGGAACTCAAGCAAAAACCATGGAAGAAGGCTGCAGAGGGGCTCACTCTTGGGCTCATGCTCAGTTTGCTTTTTTTACATGCTTAGACCCCACTGCCTAGGGGATGGTGCCACCCACAGTAGGTTGGGCCCTTACATGTCAATCATCAATCTGGACAATTCCCTAAAGACATGTCCACAGGCCAATCCCTCAAATGAGGTGCCCTCTTCCTAGACAACTCAAGTTGACAATAAAAACCAGCAGGACAGATCCCTGCTACGAAGTAGTCAGGAAGATGGACGCACAGTGATGAATGTGACAGCCGGTCCCCACTCTAGGAATCTGGGAACAAAGAAAAGTGTCTATAAGGAAGGACAATAGCGGGAATTACAATAGGGTGAAAAGGTCCTATGTCACTGGGGAAATACTTAGGTTGAGAGTCAGTAGGTAATGGGTGAGCTGAGTTCTGAATGAGTGTTAAGTCATTAAGAGTACTTGCTTTCAGCTAGGAAAGAAAACAAACCTAATGGCTTGAGTCTACTCTTGACCTTGCCTACTTTGCTCTGTGCTCTTGAACATCCCATCTAATTGATCCAAGTCTTAGTCTTCTTGTGGGGGGGGGTTGGGGGGGGAGGAAGAAAACTTCTTTTGCTTCCTGTCTGTCCCTGAACAGTTTAGTTCTAGCCAGGAAATGTAAAAAACAAACCAAACCAAACCATTAGCGAAAGGCAGGTGTCCATCCGGGCAGGGCATGAAGTGATACGGTGGTTCAAATTGATTGTTGACGCGACCCGCTCCAGAATCACCTAGGAGACAACCTTTGGACAACATTTCTTTCCCATTAGGAAGAGGTAGGAAGACCCACATATCCCACGAGCAGCAGCAGCAGCCTGTAGGCTCGGGTCCTGGACTGAATCAAAAGGAGAAAGCGTGACTGAAGATGTCACGTGACCGGCTGCCTCACCCTTGCTGACGAGCTTCCCCTGCTAGAATGGACCACACCTGCCCCGAACCTAGCGTAAAGAACTCTTCTTTCCTTAAGCTTCATTTGTTGGGTGTCTTTGTCCCAGCAGTGATGAAATTATTCAACACATGTAGGGAGCTGCTGACCTGGAGTGGGACCCGGGGAGGGGGTGTCGCGCGTTCCAAAGCATCTGTCAGGAGCACCAGGCATTGTTTGACTTGGACAAAGATAATGGATGCAGTGGTTGATACAAACAAGAGACTAAGTGCAGTAGCCTAGAAGGAAAGGAAGACCAATGGGGTAGTCATAGATGGTGGGAAGGACTCTCATAGAGTCTCAGACATTTCCATTTGGTCTCTCTCTCTCTCTCTCTCTCTCTCTCTCTCTCGCTCTCTCTCTCTCGCTCTCTCTCTCTCTCTGTGTGCACGCATGTACATGCGTGCACATGCATAGCACATGCATAGGCACATGCATAGGCACATGCTTGCCATGGGTTGCATGTGGAGCTCAGAGGACAGCTACTAGAAATTGGCCCTTTCCTTCCATCCTACGAATTGCAAAGGCTAAACTGAAAGCCATCGCCAGGGCCCTTGGTGGCAAGCACCTTTACTCACTGAGCAGTCTTGCCGGCCCCTCTTCCTGGCAATTTAGAAAACCATATGGCTGTGTGGGGTCCTGAGAACCACAAGGCCTGTGTATGGGTTCAGTGAAAATGTGGCCAACCGTAAAGTGTTATCTCTGTCTAGTCGTGAAGCTTAGCACAAGCAGGGAGTGAGGACTGAGGGAGAGCTGCCAGGCAGGTGCTCCAGCTACCTGACAGGATGTTAAAAACTACGGGAAGGGAATCCTGTGGCAAAGTCGGGGACTGGCAGGTCCTTGCGATGTAGGGAGAGTTCCATCTAGTTGTTGACTATCAGTAGGCTTACCAGACCTCAAAACTCACACACAATCAGGAATATAAATTTTCTAGATAGCTTAGAGAAGCCAGGAAAGAAAACACACGAAACAGCAAGAAGGGTCGTATAGAACAGCAACCATGATGCCTTGGGAAGAGGAAGCAATTTGGTTTCTGGTATTGCCACAACGTATTACTTAAACTGTCTAGTCTTCCATGAAGATCTGAGAAATAGTAAAAGAAATAAGAACAGGTGACACCTATGTGCTGGGGGGACAGTCAGCAGACCAAGAAAGTGATGGGTATTTGATGTCATAGACAAAGAATTTAAATGGATTATTTCGAACGTATTTAGGGACTGGAGAGACGGCCTAAGCTGGCTCCAAACTTGCCAAAGATAACCTCGAATTCCTGATCCTCCTGCCTCACCGCTCCGGTGTCAAGGTTGCAGGTGTGCACCGCCACACCCAATTTTATGCAATGGTGGGAACTGAACCCAGGGCTTCATGTAAGCGGGGAAAACCTTTACCAATGTCAACTATGACCCCGTAGGGCTCTAAACGTCGTTTTATAAGTAACATAAAAGATAATATAACTGTATTTTCATAATACTTTTGGCCCTATATGATTCAGAATACAGCTGTATAGAACCAATTGAGAATATGTATTGGTGGACATAAATGCGTGCAGGTGTAGTTTATATGGTAATAAAAGCAGAAAGGAAGGAGAGAGATTCATAGAAGTCATCTGAATTTGATGCTGATAAATCCAAGTGGGTTTGGAATCCATAGAACAAGTGCTAAGAAAAACAAAAAACAAAAACTGGAGGGGCTGGAGAGATGGCTCAGCAGTCTAGAGCACTTAGCTATTCTTCTAAAGGACCCAGGTTCAATTCCCAGCATCCACATGGCAGCTTACCTGTCTTTAACTCCAGTTCCAGGGCTTCTGAAAATGTGTGTGTGTGTGTGTGTGTGTGTGTGTGTGTGTGTGTGTGTGTATACGGTTGCCATAGAGATCAGAAGGGGAATTATATCTCTGGAAACTAGAGTTGAAGGTGATTGTGGGCCATCTGATGTGGGTGCTAGGAACTGAACTCAGGTCCTTTACAAGAGGAAGGAATACATTCGTTCTCTTTAGCATGGAGCAGTGTCTCCAGACCCAGGGCAAAGATATTAAATCAGCCCAGGAGAAAGTCACCACGTAACACAAACACAACAGGTACAACAGGAACAGAGAGAAGACATTAGAAAACAAATAGCAAAATGTCAAATGTGAACCTTGTGCCATTCGGGCCTGTCGTATCTGTACGCTAGTCGAATGCCCCATGTGACAGCAGATGGTCTAGGCTAAGTAGATGGCTCAGTTGATAAGGTGTCTACCACACAAGCATGAGGATCTGAGTTGGGATCCCTGGCACCACGTGAAGAGCCAGACATGGTCGCTCACATGTGGGGTCATCACCGGGTGGTGAGAAGATGGAGGTGATGGGAGATGGCCGCAGCTTGCTGCCCAGACGGTCTAGCCAATGCGGGGAGCTCTGAGTTCAGTGAGAGACCTTGTCTCAAAAGAGAAGGTGGCGAGCCATAGAGGGCTCAACACTTAATGTTACCTGTAGTTTCCACATGCACACGCACACACACACACACACACACACACACACACACACACACACAAACCAAAGAACATACCAGTAAAAGAATAGACAAAGACATAGCTTGGGGTGGGAAACAGGGTGCAAGCAGGGCTCTCCTACTATCAGACCACATAAATGCTGTCAGAGTGCAAAGCAGCCTTCTGTCAGGAATATAGAACTATTAGAGACGCACACAGAAAAGCAACGGAGTCTGGAAATACATTAAGGAAAACCCGTCATAACCACAGAGAAAATAACAACAATAATTGTTTACTAAATCAATGAAGACCATCACCAAAGGCCAGGCATTGTCTAATGTATCCTGTCCAGAATAGATGGGTATATAGATTCTATATAGAATAGAAGGTCAGTTGGCGGCCACTGGGATCAGAGGGTTATGGAGGAAGAGTAAGAGTTTCACTCACGAATACAAGGTGTCTTTCGGGGGGTGTGAAACGTGTCCTAAAAATAGATACCAGTGATGGCTTTAAAATACTGCAAATACGGGGTTGGGGATTTAGCTCAGTGGTAGAGCGCTTGTTTAGCGAGCGCAAGGCCCTAGGTTCGGTCCCCAGCTCCGAAAAAAAGAAAAAAGAAAAAAAAATACTGCAAATACACAGAAGATGGTGGAAATGCACACCTTACCTACGTGAATTTTTGTGGTTTGATAATCATGTATTATTAATAAGCAAAGCGATTCCAAGGCTTCATTGCTGGAGAAGGAAGATGCAGGAGAGAAAAGGAGAAAAGAGAGAAAGCCAGTGGTTCTGTGTCTCTGTTTAGAAATGGGAGCCTTGGGGGAGTGGGGGGGGAGGGGAGGAAGGAGGGAAGGAGAGAGAGAAAGGGAGGGAGGGAGGGAGGAAGAAAGATCATAAATGGGTGTGCATGAACATATACACACATACTTGGGTGCACACATTCCTCATCTTAGCCCTTTTGGGACCCAGAAGCAGTGCTGTCCCCATGACAATGGGCACAATTAGCCAAGCCAGATCTTAGGTTCCCACTAATGTTCCCGACCCAGGAGTCCAGGAACCAGGGCACCTTGGGAAAAGGACACCAAGACTGGATCAGAGCTGGGCTATGACGGGTTGGAAGTTGGCTGTGTCAGACAGCGAGGATGTGCTCAAAGCACGGCAACCTTCCGTCTAGGTGAGGAGCATCGAAATAAGTCATGGTTATAGCGGATGCACAATCAGGAGGGAGGACTGCAGAACTGTCTCCAGATAGAAGCCAGTAGTGGAAGGATGGAGGAGGGTGTGCACCAATTACAGAAGCATCGTTTCTTGGTGCCCAGCCGTTGGGTGCAGGGGGCGGGCAGGGGGAGCAGACATCTCCTTAGTTGGAATGACGGCCACTGAGAGTGCAGTGTGTCTACAGATTGCTGTCTGACAGGGTGACATGAGAGGACTCAGTGTTGCTCCTGCACATAGGATTTCCAAGGAGGGTGTAAAACCTCAGCAGAACTGTGAAGACAGCAGTCAACCCGAAATTCAGAGACATTTTATAGAGTAACTGGCACGGAATCGTCAGAAATGTGAGCAGGGAGGGAGCAGGAGGATGGCTCAGTTGGTGAAGCACTTTCTGTGCAAATCCAAGGTCCTGAGTTCACATCCTTAGCACCCAAGTGAAAGCCAGAGTATGTGACTGCCTCTGCAGTCTTAGCACTGGGGAGACATATGGACCCCAGGGGTTTGCTGGCCCCCAGTCTAACTGAACTAGGGAGCTTCAGGCCAATGAGAAACCAATCTTAAAAACTAAGGTGGAAAGCAGTGGTACTCCCTGGCTTCTTCATGGGCACACAGGCATTTGCGGCCACACATGTATGCATGCACACGTGCACACACGCACGCAACACATATACTAAATAAAATAAATAAAAGTACAAGAAAAATATTTTCTTGTCAGTGGTATGTTGTCAACTTCTTAACCCTTTTTTTTTTTTTTTTTTTTTTTTTTTTGTTTTTTTTTTTTTTTCGGACCTGGGGAACCGAACCCAGGGCCTTGCGTTTCCTAGGCAAGCACTCTACCACTGAGCTAAATCCCCAACCCCTGTTGTCAACTTCTTAACCCTCTTCAGTGACTTGTGTTGCCATGGTGAGAGCATCATCATCCCTTAGTATCCATAGGACACCAGATCAGGACACCCCCAAGAAACCCAAGCCCACGGATGGGCACTCAAGTCCCTTAAACAACAGGGCAGGTGCTTGCAGAAAACCTACGCCATCCTTAGTGTAGACCAGGGTATGCCCTCCCTCCGATACCGGCTGAGCTCAATGCCCTGAACGCTGAGTAACGGCCGTGTTCAGTGAATAGCGAGAAGGTGTGTCTGTGTCAGTGCCAATGCCAGAGCGTTCTCAAAGCTTTTTGTCTCCTTGTGGTTGAATTCACAAATTCAGCAGAATCCAGAGAAACAAAAGCCAACTGTGTTTACATGAAAGCGGTTACAGCCAAGTTCATTTGTTCTTTTGTTTTCTTCCCACCCACTTCACTCACGCTGTGACCACTCGTATGCACTTTCCTCATCCTATGTGTGTGTAGGTAGATGCATGTGTGTGTATTATATATGTATATGTACTGAGTGTGTATATGTGTGTATTTCTGTGTATGTGTATATATGTATATGTATGAGTGTATATATATGTATATGTGTATATGTATGTGTATTTATGTACAGAGTTTGGTATTTATATGTATTTCTGTGTATGTGTATATATGTATACTTGTGTGTGTATGTATGTGTGTATATGTACCGATTGTTTATATTTCTGTGTATGTGTTTATATGTATGTGTGTGTATTTCTGTGTATGTGAAAGTATGTATATGTGTGTGAGTGTATATATGTGTATATATGTGTATCTGTACATGTCCTTGTGTATATATCTGTGCATATATCTGTATATTATGTATCTGTATCTGTATATGTATATATATGTGTGTGTGTGTATCTGTGTGTGTCCTCGTGTATATATCTGTATACATATCTGTATATTATATATCTGTATGTGTATATGTATATACACATATGTGTATGTATATACATGTGTGTGTTGTGCATGTGTAGATATCTACATGTACCTCTGCATATGTATGTATATATTTATGCTTATACGTACGTGTGCATGTGTGCATGTGTGTATGTTGCATATACAATGGTGTGTTGATGGGAGCGTGCTCACTTATGTGGAGTCAGAGCAGGATAAGATAGGATGTTGTATGTCTTCCTCTATCACCCTCTGCCCTATTCCTTGAGGCAGGGTCTCTCGCTGAGCTTGGAGCTTGGGACAGGCTGTTAGGCCAGCAGGTTCCTGGGGTCCACCTGTCTCTGCCTGCCCCCGGCGCTGACATGCCTGGCTTTTGATGTGAGTCCTGAGGAGTCAAATCCAGGTCCTCCTGTTGTACAGCAAGCACTCCTGCCCACGGCAGCATCTCCTTAGTCATCTCTCATAGTTTTGGTTGTGAGCCCAGCCTTTAATGGCTGAGCCGCCCCTCCAGCCCACGTGTTATCTCCTAAACCTTTACTTTTTTTGTGAACTTGATTATTTCAAAAGGTTATTAAACTTTTAGAAAGGAGAGAAAGTGGTTTAATAAGTTGTCTCTGTAACTTTAACACGCAATAAATAAGCAATGAACATTTTGGGTTATTTTTTAGCTAACAGGAGCAAATCCACTTGGTATTCTGAGCAGTTCTGTAGGTGGAAATCATTATGGCTGTTGCTGGGTAAATTGTGACCTCGATTTGAGGACAGTGTCTGTCTTCGTTCATCGTTCTCACTTGGTGTCTGACATAGCTTCGGTGCACAAGTGGGAAAGGCCAGCCTCAAAGCACGATTTAATACTCCAAACCTGAAGGCGGATAGAACAGTGCTCATCTTTCCTCCCAGCACTTGGGAGGGAGAGGCAGGTGATCTCTGTGAGTTCAAGGCCAGCCTGGTCTACAGAGTGAGCTGCAGGACAGCCAGGGCTACATAGTTAGATCCTGTCTCCAAATAAACAAACAAACAAACAAGCAAAAAACTCCAAACAAAAAAAGACATCAAACTTCATGCACATGCTAATTTTAATCATACGAATGTGGTGTGTATGAATGAATACATTATCATACTTTTAAAAGATTTTATTTTCTGTGTGTGTGTGTGTGTGTGTGTGTGTGTGTGTGTGTGTGTGTGTGTGTGTGTCACATGAGCACAATGCCCTCAGAAGGCAGAAGAGAATGTCAGACCCCCTGACTCTGGAGTTACATGTGGTTGGGAGTTGCCCAAGTGGGTTCTGGGAACAGAACTTGATCATCTCGAAGGGCACTCTTAGCCATCGTAAAGTTTAATATGGGACTGAAAGTGGAGCTCAGTCGGTGCAGTGCTCACCCAGCATGGATGACGCTCTGGGTTTGTTCCCTGGCATCACCCAAATGGCCAGTGGAAGGTCGCCTGGATCTGTAGCCCCACCTTTGGCTTAGCTCATCTGGCTTTGGTGAGCAGGGTTGCTGCGCTCTCCTGGGAATAATCTCTCTCTCTCCCATTCTTCCTCTCAGCTCTTCTCAGTCCTGAACTTTCATTTCCCTTCCAAAACTTGTTCGTGACAGAAAGCATACAGCCAGGGCTGGGGAGGATAGCCCAGAAGGGGAAAACTTGCCTTGAAAGTCTGAGATACCGGGTTTCATTTTCTGAGCTTAAAAAACAAAACAAAACAAAACAAAAACCACAAAACAAAACTTCACTGAGCCACCCTGCTCTACACAGAGTGTAGTTCTAGTTTGTAATCCTAGACCCATGTTGCAGAAAAAGCAGAGCCAAAGATGTTGCTCTGTTCGTCAACAGAGACCTTGTGCTCTTTAAAGAGCTGTGACAGCAAAAGGGAGGGACAGAGACAGAATATCTTACATCTAAATATGAGAAAGGGATGGTGGCTCAAGGTGGTCCTTTCATTGGTGGCCATATGCAGAGGAGGTCTTTATGAAGTCATACCCAGGAGCTTTCAAAACCTGGACTGAGCCGGCAACCAAGGACACCTTTGTCCCATGCATCTTGGGACCTAGGACGGAGCTCAAGGGCTGACAATGTCCGTTTCCTGCCTGCTGTAGTTTGAACTGGGAAACGGCCCATACACGTATGTCTTTAAACCGCCTGTTGGTGGCGCTGTTTGGGAGGTTAAGGAACCCTTAGGAGGCGGAGTCTTGATGGAGGACTTGCGTCAGTGGGGGCGGGTTTTGAGTTTATCCCCTCCTCCCACTTTCAGTTTGCCCTCTTTCCGATGGAAAGTTGTGAGTTTTCCATTTCCAACTGCCACCATGCCTTCTCTGCCACCGGGGAGTTGTAGCCCTCTGGAACCATCCTAAATAAAACAAGCAAGCGAGCGAGCAAGCGAGTGAACAAGAAAACCCTCTTTCTTAAGTTGCCTTTGGTTACGGTGTTTTATTTTAGCATCAGAAAAGCAGACTAGAACACTGCCTAAGGTTCTGTACGCTCAGAAAAACGAAACAAAACGAAACGAAACACATCACTAAGAACAAATAGAGCTCTCTGAAAATAAAAATAAAACGACAAATTCACGTAACGGTCTATCAAGCACATCAGTGAGAGCCATCAGGAGGGTTGAGGGAGATACTGCAAAGGCCACTCAAGGTCATCAGGACAGGACAGAGATTCAAGCTTTTCTTCTTCGGGTTCAAGCCTCCACTCCGATTAGAACACATCCATGACTCAAGCTCAGAGTGAGGAACATGAGACACACGTTACTGTGCACGTATGATGGGCTCATGCTTTATTCATTAATATTTTGATCCTAAGAAGAGAGCCAGGACTGTGCATTTCTAGGCCTTCTTCAATCACAAGCCCCCTATCATGTATGGGATTTGGGTTAGATTTGGATTGTGTGGGACTCTAAGAGCTCCACAAATCAACAGCAGGCAGAGATGAGTAAGGAGGACATCAAGAAGTCCTATAGCCCAGGCTAGCTCCTCTATGTGTTCCAGGATGGCTTGGAATTCCTGATCCTCCTGCCTCAAGTGCTAGATGAGAGGCCCAGGGACACAAAGTGATCATCGGATTGAGCTGGCAGCTTAAAAAAACCCTCAGGTTTACTGGTGCGGCTCTCAGGCAAGGTTCCCCATTCCCAGGGCTGGAGCTAGAGAAGAACTCAGAACCCACAATGGTTGGTTCTTAAAGTTCCAGGCAAATCAGGCAAAAAGAAACCCTGGCTTTTTTCCATATAAAGTGCTGGTTCGAGTGCAAGGAGTTCCTTCAGGAAGGTGGCTGGTGCCACCCGGAACTCGGTTTGGTGCCTTTGGGTAAGGGACTGTAGCAAGCAGGAGTGTGGGTCTTCCTGGCCCTAGCCATGCTGGTCTTTGTCCTGGTCTCAGCCTAACAGTGGGATTCCAGGGCCTCTCTACCCTGCCTGGCTAAGAGGGGGATTTTGAGAGCGCTCCCCAGAGACCAGGATGCCTGGAGGCACAGGACAGTGATGCTGTTTGGGTCGGTAGAAGCTTTGCTGAGGGTGACCAGCCACAGGCTGTGCAGGGAGGTTCTGGTCTCCCGGCACAGAGACCCCTGGCCTGGGTTTGTCTCCAAGGCAGCAGATGTCACCTTGAAGATAAGTCTAGGATGACGGATCTGACAGAGTCTTGCTGACGATCCAAGGATCCCTCCCTGAATCTTCCAGACGGCACAAGTTCCTCAGGACATTTGCACAACTCTGAAGAGGAGGGCCTCAAAACCACAACTAAGATGGAATTTTCCAGAAGCCAGGGAGGTGGAGCTCACGACCGAGAAGGAACATTTTCCATCTGACGGCGAGGGAGCTCGACACACACACCCACTACATAAACACTGACTTTGAGCCACAGAATGTCTCCATCCTGTATTTGATCTGTATGGGTGGATTCCGTTTAATAGTTCGTAAGAGTCTCGCACTGCATTTTGGCAGCAAGGAGAGGGCAGGTGTTGTCTTGTTTGCTGATGCTTGGGGAGAGAAACTTGATCCATACATGGGGCCAGGAGGCTTTGCTTGGGTGTCACAGGGCAGTGCTCTAGTCTGCCTTTCTACCGACCAAACAAAATACCATGACCAGGAATCTAAGCCTACTGTATGTCTGGCCTCAGGAGTCTCCAAAAATTTGCTTGCTTTGACCCTCATTCCTGTCAGCCTTGTACCCTATGCATATGAGGATACCTGATGTGTGTGTCCCTTGTCAGTGCTCCAGGCCTGGCTAGAACCCCAGTAAATCTTAATCTCCCCATGAGAATGTTCCCCTTTTCTGGTTTCACCCCGTTTATATGGTTACACCTGCAGTGAGCATTTCCTTCTGCCAGCTATGGGCAAGGCAGCCTCGGATGGCCCTTCACCTGCTCTTGGGTGTGCAGTAAAACTGCCTGTGGTGGTTTGAATGGGAAATGCTCCCCCCACCCCCTCCAGGGGCTCTATTGTTTGAACATTTGGTCCCTGGTTGGTGGTGCTGTTCGGGGAGGTTCTGAGGTCCTGAGGTTCAGCCTCTCTGGAGGAAGCGAGTCTCTAGCTATTTCCGGTTTGCTCTGTCTCTGTTTCATGCGTGTGGTTGAAGACATGGTAGCCCAGTTTCTTGCTCCTGCCATCACGCATGCCCTGTGCTGGTGCCCCCAAATAAACCAAATAAACGAGGATTCGTCTCGTCGGACCCAAAAGCCCCAAATAAACCTTTTCTTCTATAAGTTGCTTCTGGTCATGGTGTATTGTCACTGCTCTAGAAAAATACCTAGTACTGCCTGAATTCTAGAGGTTCAGGAGGGACATTAAGAAGGGCATTCAAGGTCACCCAGATAGGAACTGGTATGACAGAAACTCCCCGCTTCCTTCTCTGAGTTCAAGCCTCAGGTCTGTGGGTCCCCAGGCTCTCTAGCTATTTTCAAAGAGAAAGTAAGTGGGTTTGGGGCTAGGCCTGAGGTTGTAGCTCAACTGGTAGAGCGCTTACCTAGCATGCACGAAGCTCTGGGTTTGATCCCAGCTCGGGATAAAATGGGGGTGGTGTATGTTATAATCCCAACGCTTGGGAGAGGTGGGGCCGATCATCAAAGTAATTCTCAGCTACATAGCAAATTCAAGGTCAGCTTAGACCACATAAGACCTTGAGAGAGAGAGAGAGAGAGAGAGAGAGAGAGAACAAGAGAGAGAGAGAGAGAGAGAGAGAGAGAGAGAGAACAAAGAGAGAGAGAGAGAGAGAGAGAGAGAGAGAGAGAGAGTGATCAGGGGAGGCCACCGGCTAAGGGTAGAGAAGGGGCAGGAAGCACAGTTAACCAGGCCACAGGAGCATATGGTTGAACTGCAGAGGGACGTGTATCTCACAGTGCTTCCCAAAACTTTCTGGTCGGGAAATTTCCTTGGCTCCTTTTAAATGGAATCCCTAAGTTAGCTCTCAGTTGCTCTGGTAAAATACCCAAGGCAAACAAGTTAAAGAGAGGAAGAGTTAGCTCGGCTCAGGGTCTCCGTAGTTTCTGTCTCTCATTGATTGACTCTATCACTATGGGATGTCAGTGAAGCAGAGCGCGGTGGCAGGTGAGACACGGAGGAGAAAAACTGCCCACGTTATGATACCCAGGGGGCAAATGGTACCCAGAGAGAGAAATGAAGGGGCTGGGGACAAGATAGAGCCTTCAAAGCCATGTCCCCATGACTTGCCTTCTCAAAGTAGACCCCACCCATGGATAGCCAAGAACAGAATGACCTCAGGAATTAGTCTGCTGAGGAATCCAGAGCCATCCTGAACCAATCGGCTTTCTGTGCTCTCATTTCTGAACGTTGCCATCCTGGTGACCAAGTATCCAGCATACGAGCCTCTGGGGGAACATTCCGTGTTTACAGGGCACCATGGGACACTTTCCAGATCCACACGGAGGGAGATTTAAGACTCAACCATGATTTCACAACAGTTCAAAGCATCCCAGTGTTTCTCCCTGTCGCCCCCGGCAACTACCAAAGCCATGCCGGTCAAGGCAAAGAGTTAAAGGAAAATCTGCACTGTAGCGCCTATCTCTGGCAGAAGGGGATAGAGTTGACAGGCACATTCTGGAGGCCAAGTGATCCCGGAAGCAGCACCCTCAGCCCACATTCCCAAGGGACAGCTGTGTCCTGAGAGAGAAGAGGACCCACCCTAGCCAGCCAGCCAGGACTTCTGTCCCAGATTCTCTATGCTTGGCACCAAGGGGTTAAATATCACCAAGATGCAGGAACACCATACATTTTATCTTGTTTAACTTTAAAAGAACATGTGCACACAGAGTGTATGTACTTTTGATTTCACAGCTGTAATAACCGTAAAAAGTAGAACTTGCTAGATCATAGCCAAGATGGGCCATCTGCACATGAGTTTCAGAAAACCAACAAATAATACTTCTACTAAAATATAAATAAACAAAACTACCATCCCTTATCTGGATTTTTTTCGTGTTCATTAACTAGTTACTCCTACACGAGTCCAAAGCCCTTGGAAGACTTTTGGCTGTGGTCCAGCAGGAAGCATGGAAATATTTTGATAGCAGGATAAGATCCTAATTTGGCTGTTTGCAGACTTTGTGACCTTGGACAAATTCCTTAACCTTTCTGTCCCTCCAAGAGCCGTATTCAAACTTGCTCAAGAGCTTACTTCCTGGAACGTGAGCAGCAGGCTATCAGTACCGTAACTGGCCCTCAAAAGGTTGATGTTACATTGTTACAACTTTCTTAAATTCACACTTTCTCAGGGGCCTGTCCTGACTGGAAAGAATAAATGTTGATCCTAGGGGAATCAGTTGGACCTGGGAAACGCCACCATACTTGTCTCCACCACACTTCCCCCACTATACCCCCTTCACCACCCCCTTTCTTACCACCCCCTCCCACCACACCCCCTTCCCACCACACCACGCCCCTCCCACCACAGCCAGAAAGATTTAGAGCATAAAGTGCCGTGGGCTAGGACAAGTGCAGCCAACAGTACCAGATGCCTACTAGGGAGGCACAGGCCATGCCACTGGGTAGAAAAGGGGTTAAGAAAGCGAATATAAGGGGCTGGAGAGATGGCTTAGTGGTTAAGAGCACTGACTGCTCTTCCAGAGGTCCTGAGTTCAATTCCCAGCAACCACATGGTGGCTCACAACCATCTGTAATGAGATCTGATGCCCTCTTCTGGTGTGTCTGAAGAAAGTGACAGTGTACTCACATACATAAAATAAATAAAAATAAATAAAAAAAAGAAAGCGAATATAACATCACAATATAGGAAAGTAGTTGGGAGCACTGGAAGGGGCCTGCCCAAAAAAATGTCTGGCATGTAAGTTTCCTTAGTTCTACAGTTAACTTTCAGAGATGCCTGCCTCATGCCCACTCTGAATTTTGAACAGGACTCACTCTCTTTTGGTGACGATTTTTCTAGCTTTTAAGATAGCTCACTATTCCATGCTCTCCTACAGCTGGGCACAGTCAGAGTGTGACCCAACTCTGGCCAAAGTGACAACGTCAGAAAACGGGGAACTCAAAGGTTGTGTAAGTTCAGGGCCAGCCTGGGCTACATAAAGGCCTGTCTCAGAAATAGCACAGCAAGGCAAAACAAAACAGGAAAGCACAGCCTCATCGGGCACAATCTTTTCCCCTTTACTTCCTTTACCCTTCTTTTCTTTTTTAAAGATATACTTATTCATTTTATGCATGTGAGTGCACTATAGCTGTCTTCAGACACACCAGAAGAGGGCGTCAGATCTCATTACAGATGGTTGTGAGCCACCATGTGGTTGCTGGGAATTGAACTCAGGACCTCTGGGAGAGCAGTCAGTGCTCCTAACCACTGAGCCATCTCTCCAGCGCTCCCTGCTTTCTTGAAGCAAGGATGCTGGATGCGGCAGCCATCTGACCACCAAGGGCCAACGGCTCCAAGTTAGCAGGGCTGACGAGAAAAATGGAAGGTGCCTGGAGCCCTGGAGGCATCATGGAGCCACTGTGGTTGCTCTGGGCTGTCAGTTTCTAGAATATTTAGGTGTGAGAGTCAAACACAGTTTTAGCTGGACCAGCAGTGGGTTCAACTCTGACTGACACTATTTCTGTGACTTTGGTCAAGCTGTACAAATTCTCTGAAATTTGATGGTTATATTTGTGACAAAAATTCTGTGGACATACTGTGTGTGTGTGTGTGTGTGTTTCTCTGTGTGTGTGTGTTTCTCTCTCTCTCTCTCTCTCTCTCTCTCTCTCTCTCTCTCTCTCTCTGTGTGTGTGTGTGTGTGTGTTTGCCAGTGTACAAAAGAAGTGACTCCATAGACCAGTGGGAGGATACATTATCTAGTAGGCAGTGCTGGTTTTAATAGGTGGAGTGGTGCTGGTGTTTAGTAGGTGGAGTGGTGCTGGTGTTTAGTAGGTGGGGTGGTGCTGATGTTTAGTAGGTGGAATGGTGCTGGTGTTTAGTAGGTGGAGTGGTGCTGGTGTTTAGTAGGTGGAGTGGTGCTGGTGTTTAGTAGGTGGGGTGGTGCTGATGTTTAGTAGGTGGAATGGTGCTGGTGTTAGTAAGTGGAGTGGTGCTGGTGTTTAGTAGATGTGCTGGTATTTAGTAGGCAGTGTTAGGGACACTCTATAATGGAAAAATAAAGTTAGATCCTTATATCCGACAGTATAAAAAATACCCAAATAGATGGAAGACATACTTAAGAGAGACATTTTAAAAGATCAAACAAGCTGAGCTGCACCTTCAGTCCCCCAAGCATAGATTTTTAGAAGAAAAACAATGGACTTGGCTGTATAAAACTTAGTATAGCATTTTATTTATTCGTATATTTTTGTTTTGGAGCTAAGATCTACATAGCCCTGGCTGTCCTCGAATTTGCTATGTAGACCAGGCTAGCCTCAGACTCACAGAGATCCACTTGATTCTGCCTCTCAAGCTCTAGGATTAAACTCGTGCAGCATTGTGCCCTGATCAGAATGCTATTTAAATAAAGGACGCATTAGCAAAAGTAACAGGTGGTTAGACCAGGGGTTGACTTTAATATTGAGATCCTGTCATATTGAGAGTCTGGGGGTGAGGAGTCATCTCAGTGGTACAGCGTGTACCTTAACATGCATGTGGCCCTGGGCTTGATCCTCAATATTGTGGAAATATGTATTAGTGCATTCCAGGTCTGAACCGTCCAACCTAGCTGTCACTAACCACTGTTCTTCTTTACTTAGGACATAGTCCGGATTGAGACGTAAGTGTAAGATACACACCAGCTTTCAAAGGCGTAGCATCTTCAAGGGACCATGGGGGCATCTCCACGATTTTATACCCATGACACTTTGATTAGCTTACAAAAACACACTGCTAAAAAAATCAATTTTGGTTTTACTTTTAAAACGTGACTCTTGATAGAAAACAAAACAAAACAACAGCAACAACAACAACAACCACAGTTGAGGAGTTAAAGAGACCCCTCAGTGGTTAAGAGCACCGGATGCTCTTCCAGAGAACCTGGGCTTGGCTTGTAGCACCCACATGGCGGCTCACGACCATCTATAACTCCAGCATTATGATGCCCTCTTCTGGCCTTTTTGGTACTGCACTCACAGGGTGCATATGCGCATGTGCCGGCAAAATGCCGATCACAGAAAATAAAAAATTTAGAGATCTTTTCAAAAGAAAGAATTTCAAATACTTGTATGTGTAATATTTCTATACCTTCACCACTCTAGGTTGTACAAGACACTCCCATACCTCTTCAGGGATGAGGAACGGAATGTCCAATAGGAAAATGAGCCGAGGTTGTGAGTTAGAATTCACAGAAGGGGCTTTTCTGGTGGCAGCACTGAGCGCAGTGAGGCGCTCCTGTTCACGCTTGCAGTTATGCTGTCTAAGGGTCCGCTGCAGTCCAAGCAGGTCTTTGGTTGCAAAAAGAAAGCCACAGCCATGCATGCAAAGGGGAAATGGCTCATCAAAGTGACAGACGTCCACCTCTTAGAGATGACTGAGCCAGTCAGGCAGCAGTACCAGTTACTGGACCCCATTCTGCCTCTGGGCAAGAAGCGATTTGCTCCTGTGGGTATCTGGGTCCGTGTGAACGGTGTTGGCCGTGTGGCTCAAATTTATGCCGTCTGACAGCCCATCCCTGGTGGCTTATTACTGAAAGTCTGTGGATAAGCCTCTAAGAAGAAATCAAAGATATTCTTATCCAGTATGATCAGGCTCTGCTTGTAGGTGGCCCCTGTTGTTATGAATCCAAAAATTGGGGTGGGGGGCTGGTACCTCTGTTTGCTCGAAACCAGAAATCCTGCTGATAATCCCATCTCAAGGATCAGGGTTCATCTTTGTAATAAACATCCTATGGCTTTAATGCTTAAAAAGAAGAAAGAATTCACAGAAGGGGACCCCCATGCCAAGTGTCTGGCTGACAAATAACCAGAAGAAACAGATGAACAGAAGAACAGTGCTAGCTGGACAGCCATCACGTGTGTGCATAATTTATCCCATGACAGTTGGGGGCTACCTTGGTGTCTGCCAAAGGAGGGGCTGCTAGGCAAAACCTAGTCTTAAGCGTCAATAAACTGTAAAACCCATGGTTGGGGCTGGAGAGATGGCTCCAGTGGTAAAGAGCTTGCTGTGTAAGCCCTGAATTCACTCGATCCCCAGGAAACTATGTAAAAAAGCTAAGGATGGTAGCATTCTGTAATCCCGACACTGGGGATCCAGAGACAAGCAGATCCCTGGGGCCGGCTGGCTCTCCAACCTCAAGCATGTGTACCTTGCACATGCAAGCGCACACGCATATATGCACACTCAAGTGTAGTCACACACACACACACACACACACACACACACACACACACACACACACACACACGGAGCTCCAGAGTTAACAATCCACAGTTATATGTGGCAAAGTGGACAGGTCTCAAGAAGTGTCAGGAGTGGGCGTGGGGGGACAGGTGGGCTGAGACTTTACAGTTTAATTCCTTTGGGGAAAATTAAAGACAATGCAATCGGGGGTTCTGTTTTCAAGTTTCCACCTACATCCAAGTAAAGGAGGGAAGAGAAATTGCTTGCATTTGCACCGGATCTGTCAGGGCTGGTGTTGGTGGCCACCAGAAGAACAGAACCAGACCTAGAGGATGGAGGGGAAGGAGGGGGGAAAAAGTGATAAAATAAAACAAAGTAACAAAATGACAAAATAAAAACAAACAAATGGTTTTTTTTTTCTCCAGTTGTCCAATTAAGGCAGCCACAACAGCAGTCACCTGATTGAATTCAAAGACAGGTGAGCCACACACCCTTTGGCAGGAGCCTATCAAATATCCCGGTTAAATTTGCATTTCTGAGAAATGCCTCGTTGTAAAGTTTATCAGGTTATTGTTGTTGGTAACTTGGTCCCTCATTCCTTTGATGACATCTCTAGGTGAACCCTGGCACTAACTCTATCTGTGTCACTAGATATGGCCAAGGCTCGGCCCTCAGCAGGACTGTAAGTGATAAGGGTCTCTCTGGCCCTTTCTAGTAATAACCATTCCTGATATGCGTTTAACCCAGGCGATGTGAAAGGCCCGTTCTTTGGAGCATTCCGAGAGGCAGGGAGAGAGCTGGCAACGGGAAATCATGGGCGTGATTGCCCTTCCAACCTTGGTGCACACGTGATCACAGCACACGTGAGGTTGAAGCAGGAGGATGGCAGGTTTGGACCCAGCCTGTTTCACATTGAGACTGGATCTCAAAACCTCAGTCTTCATGAAGTCTCGGTTCTGGGGTTTAGTGGTTGCTTCCCTTCTAAGCCTTTGGGTTTCCATCAATAGAAATGGGAGAGAAAGGAAAAGCCAGATCCCTCACAGGGTCATGATAAGAGAAGAGGAGCAGGAGGGGGCCAAGGAGTGCAGCCACTGCATACACATATGACACATGAGTAAAAAAGAGTACAGAACAGGAGAGCAAGCCAATGGCCAAGTCAATACCATGAAATTGATCGTACCGTGCTGGGCACATGGTAATCAATAATGCCAATTATCCGATTTAAATAAGGCTCTGTGCTTAAGTAAACTGCAGTCATTCACAGGGCCATACACACAACAGTAATAAAACACTGAGCAATACCAGTGAGGGAGAGGAATATGGAAGAAAGAAATACAACTTTCACTTCTGTGCCCAGTACTGAGGAAAGTCATGACAGAAACTCAAACTGGAACCTGGGAGCAGGAACTAGAGAAGGCATGGAGGAAAAGTATTCATGCTTGTGGCTTGTTGGCTTGTTCCCGTGGCTTGTTCCCCGTGGCTCACTTGTTCAGCCTGCTTTCTGATAGCACCCTGGACCACTCCTAACCCTTCCTAAGTTTGGGTGATTCCGTATTTGCTTCTTCAGAATTAAGTGCTCAACAGATAGAATTGGGTACTGTATTTTGGAAGCCTCTTATGGGTTAAGGTGTAAGCAAGCAAACAGTGGGGAATGTCCCCTAATATCTCTCTCTCTCTGATATATATATATATATATATATATATATATATATATATATATGAAAGAAAAAACTGTAGCTATTGAGTATCCATCTTAGAAGCCTTTACCTCAGGAGAGGGTTTCACCTCAGGAGAGGGATTTACCTCAGGAGAGGGTTTCACCTCAGGAGAGGGGAGAAGGTTTTACCTCAGGAGAGGGTTTTACCTCAGGAGAGGGGAGGGTTATACCTCAGGAGAGGGTTTTACCTCAGGAGAAGGTTTTACCTCAGGAGAAGGTTTTACCTCAGGAGAAGGTTTTACCTCAGGAGAAGGTTTTACCTCAGGAGAGGGTTTTACCTCAGGAGAGGGTTTTACCTTAGGAGAGGGTTTTGCTTCTTTGGATGTGGAAAGAGACAGCTCTAACTGTGTTTGCAGTCAGAGTGCCCTGTCAGAAAACAAGGTCTATTGGGGCAGGGTTGCTCCAGCAGCCAGGCTACTGAGGCTGACTTCATGTGCCACGGAGACCATCTCAAAGGGTGGGCCTCTGTGCTGAGTGTCTCTGTGCTTCATCCCGAGGTGAGATGGGGATGGCCCTCCCCGGAGCTGCCCCTCGACAGCAACTGAACTTCCCACACCGTTGGAAAGAGAAGAACAGTAAAGTGACCTGTGAACACAAGCCTAGCTCTTGGCTGACTGGATGGTGGGATGGGTGTTCCCAAGTGTGTCCAGGTTGTCGTGTCAACCTGCATGTCAGTCAGTCTCCAACTACCCTGCTGTTTTCAGAGAAATCCCCTGCTCTCCCTAGCGTCCTTTGATTTGGGGTTCAGCTTCGTGACTGTGACTCTTTTTCTCTTCTTTATGTTCATACGTTCACGTGTGGGGTACACTGTGTGTGCAGATGTGTTTGTGCTTATGTATAGGTAAGTGTCCCCCCCCAAATCTGGGGAGATCTTGTATGTGTGGGTGTGTGTCAGAGACAACAGTGGCACTTTTCGTGGAAGTCCTCAGAACGTTTAGAAGTGCATTTTGGGGGTTGGGGATTTAGCTCAGTGGTCCTGCCAGGAAGCATAAGGCCCTGGGTTCGGTCCCCAGCTCCAAAAAAAAAGAACCAAAAAAAAAAAAAAAAAAAAAAGAAGTGCATTTTGGCCAGGTGGCGATGGTGCCCGCCTCTATTCCCAGTGCTCAGGAGGCAGAGGCAGGGAGATCTCTGTGAGTTTAATGCCAGTCCAGTCTGCAGAGTAATTTCCAGGACAGCCAAGGCTGCACAGAGAGACCCTGTCTCAAAAACAATCAAGTACATTTTGAAGCCATACATATGTTTTTATACAAGGTGTGTGTGTGTGTGTGTGTGTGTGTACACGCCCTACCATGGCTCTTGTGAGGGATTCAGAGAACAACTTTCAGAAATCAGTTTTCTCCTTCCTCCCTATGGATCCCGGGAATCAAACTTGAGTCATGAGTTTAGCACCAGACACCTTTACCCACGGAGCCATCTTGAGGATTTTAGAGGTACATCTCATGTTGGGCAAGGAAGACAATGGAGTATCTTGGACTTCAAAGTGTCTGCTGAGGGCTGGAGAGATGGCTCAGGGGTTAAGAGCACTGGCTGTTCTTCCAGAGGTCCTGAGTTCAATTCCCAGCAACCACATGGTGGCTCACAACCATCTGTAATGGAATCTGATGCCCTCTTCTGGCACACTTCTGTATGTGTAGACAGAGCAATCAAAATAAACAAGTAGCTCTTTAAAACAAAAAACAAACAAACAAACTGCTGTTTCCTGACCAGACAGATACGTAAACATTTTACCTCTGAGCCTTGGTTCCTACTCTGGGAGTGAGTTAGTAATAATCCTTAGAGAATCCGGAGGGGTTACAAGAAAGTGCTTGAAGTGGGTCACAGAGGCACCCGTGTCACCTTGAGTTATCCATGCCCAACAAACCTAGGATGAGCGTTTCTCGCTTTCCCCCCCAACTCTCGCCGGTTCCCTGGTCTTCTTTGCATTTTGCTTAGAAGTGGCGTCCTCTGGAAAATCCCCCTGCTGCAGGAGGCTTCCAGAGTTGGGGGCGGGTGTTGGATTCTGATCTCTGGAGATGATTCACCTGCTCGGGCTGAGAACTGGCAAAGTGGGTAACAATAAAGTCTTTCTCTGATACTGACCCGCCCTTGACTTCTCATTTATGGGGCTGGCAAGAAGGCTGCTCGGTCTGTAAGGCGTTCTGATCTCATGAAGATAACCATACAGCAGAGGCAAGGATGGCGGAGTTTGCGGAACTGGACATCGAGCTCCAGAGAAATCCCTCCCTATTCCTGGAACCGAAGGCTTTGCTGTAAGGAGACTCAACGCACGCGTGGGGTAAAAGTATGGAGGTTGGTGTTGGAGAATCAAGAGTCCCCGGATGGATGTTTAAGTCTGAATCCATGTGGTGGGACAGATGATTCTCATGTCCTTGGCTTTTGTTTAACACTTTACTGTGTTGTGGTGTGTATGTGTGTGCTTTGTGTGTGTATGTGTGTCTGAACACACATGTTAATAAACACACATCTAACCCCCACCCATTCCCAGACATCATGAATAGAAAGAAATTCATATTTGGATATTTAGTGATGAAACCTCTCTGATGACTCCATATTTATGGGATATCCTTCCACAGTGCCTGTTCTAGTCAAATGTTATCCGCCATTCAAAACTAATAATAAATGTCCCTCCTCTTCTTCCTCCCAGGCCTGGGTGAGGAGGCCCGTCTCTTGGTTCCCACAACACCCTTGTCTTGGGTTTTCTTTCTCGTGCCTTACAATGGCTTCTTTATCTCTCTGTCTTTTCCTTTTCTTTACTCTTGGCAGTACATCCCGACTACAGCTTCCTCTCCCCTGCTCCAAGTCTCCCCTCCCCTTCCCCAGACCCACTGCTCCTCTGTACCTTCAGAAAAGAGCAGACCTCCCAGTCCTGTCAACCCGACACAGCATAACAAGATGCAAAAAGACTAGGTCCAAACCCTCCTATTAAGGCTGGACCAGGCAACCCATTAGGAGGAAAAGAGTCCCGTGAGCAGGCAAAAGAGTCACAGACACCCCACTCCCACTGTTAGGGGTCCAACAAAAAACCCCAAGCCAAACAACTACAGCATGTGTGCAGGGTCTAGTGCAGATCCATGCGGGCTCCATGATGGCGCCTCCATGTCTGTGGGTCCCTGTGGCGCTTAGCTGATTCTTGGGCTGTTCTCTGGTGTGGGCCCTGTTCTCCTGTGGGGTGTCTCGAGCATCTCCTAATGTTTAGTGGTGCCTACAATCTGTCCTTCCAGTAGAAGGCCTGACTTGGCTGGCCACTCCTAGGAACAAGGTTCTTTTGGTTTTGTTTGTTTGGTTTTTGTTTTGTTTTGTTTTGTTTTGTTTTTGGTCAGTCATGTTTGGCCACCATAGGTCTCTGACCCCCATCTTTCGGGATCAGTGCCCCACCCCATCTTTCAGGCAGGACAGCACATCTTTGCAGGGGGTTGTAGGTTGTAGGTTTTGTGGCTGGGCTGGTGTCTCAGTCCCACCCCTGCAATCCTGGCCTGGTTACAGAAGTCAGTTCAGGTCCCGTATCCTCTATTACTAGGAGTCCTTGACAGGGTCACCCTCTTAGGCGGTTCTAGGATGTTTCCACTCCACTAGGGTTCCGCATTGTGCCTTAAGTGCCCACCTATTCCAGTCTTCCCTCTCTGTACTCCCAATCCCTCCTGATCCTATCTCCACCCGGCCCCAGTCCACGCACAAAATCTGTTCTTCTTTCTCTTTCTTTTTCCCCACCAGAAGAGTTGCAGGGGAAGGGGTACATTTGTATCGCTCAGGAAGATGGCCAAGGAAAGCTTGCTGGAAGACGGAAGCTGTAGGTATTGCTGGGACGCCACTTTTCTCACCCCAAGTAGAGAGGAGAACCATGTCCTGTGCTCTCTTTAGTTACGTGGGAGACAACGTATGGATCAGATTACCTATCGTATCACACAGCCATGCTGTACCACGGCACACCCAGCCTTACCCTCCAGGGAGTGGGTTCCAAACTGTAAGTGCAGACGGCACCAGATATGTGTGTGTGTGAGTGTGTGTGTGAGTGTGTGTGTGTGAGTGTGTAGAGGTAGGAGTGTTTGAGTGTGTGAGTGGGTGTGAGTGTGGGTGGGGGTGAGTGTGTGTGAGTGTGAGGGGGTGTGTGTGTGAGTGTGTGTGAGTGTGTGTGTGAGTGTGTGTGTGTGTGTGTGTGTGTGTTTGTGTGTGTTTGTGTTTGTGTGTGTGTTTGTGTGTTGTGTGTGTGTGTGTATGTGTGTGTTGTGTGTGTGTTTGTGTGTGTGTGTGTGTGTGTGTGTGTATGTGTGTGTGTGGGTGTGTGGGTGTGTTGGGTGTGTGTGTGTGTGGGTGTGTGTGTGTTTTGGAGTGTGTGTGTGAGTGTGGTTTCCTATACTTACAATAAAGTTTAATGCATAGATTATTATTTACACATTATTAAATACATTGCATTATTATTACTAATCATAGTAATTGAGAAATAGAACAATGACAACATGTTATAATAAAAGCTATATGAATGTGGCCTCCACCCCTCCTCCCCACGAATATCTCAGTGCAGGGGCTGGAGCAATGTCTCAGTAGTTAAGAGCACTTCCTGCTCTTTCAGACCAGTAGAATTCCGTTTCCAGCACCCATGTCAGCCGCTCACCGCTGTCTGTAACTCCAGCCAATGATTGGCAGCTATGAGGAGTCTTGGAATGAATGGGTTTGCTTAGAGATCCTCACTGTGACGCATCCGCGTGAATCAAAGTCGGGTATGATGGACTAGCGACTGGAGGATAAGGGGTTTGACATTTTCCCCAAAGGGTCTGAGCGCTCTGGTACCAAGTGAAACTTGGGAGGAGCTGAGAGCAGAGGGTCAGGGGCTGCTCACCCATTCAAACACAACCAGCAGACCAAGGGTGGGAATCTGTTTCTCTGCCTTTTTCCTTTGTCCTTTGCAAAGGTCTTCTTCTTCTTCTTCTTCTTCTTCTTCTTCTTCTTCTTCTTCTTCTTCTTCTTCTTCTTCTTCTTCTTCTTCTTCTTTCTTCTTCTTCTTCTTCTCCTTCTTCTTTCTTCTTCTCTTCTTCTTCTTCTTCTTCTTCTTCTTCTTCTTCTTCTTCCTTCTTCTTCTTCTTCTCCTTCTTCTCCTCCTCCTCCTTCTTCTTCTTCTCCTTCTCCTTCTCCTCTCCTTCTCTCTCCTCCTCCTCCTCCTTCTTCTTCTTCCCCTCTGCCTCCTCCTCCTCTTCCTCTTCTTTTCATTCAACAGCACACTGCACAGGTCATTCCATTCTAATCTGGCTGCTATCTTCAAGGAGACTCCCCCAATGTCCTTCCCCATCCCCGTGTGTGTGTGTGTGTCTGTCTGTCTGTCTGTCTGTCTGTCTGTCTGTCTCTGTCCATCTTTCTCTGTCTTTCTGTCTCTATCTCTGTCTCTGTCTCTGTCCCTCCCTTTCCTTCGAGACAGGGTCTTGTGTGTAGCTCTGGCTGACCGAGAACTCGTGATGTCACCCAGGCTGGCTGTAGACTCATGGCACCTCCTCTTTCTGTTCTCCAGCACTGCAATCCCTTGCATGAACTGCCATGCATGACTTGAATGGCTCCTCTTCAGCAGATAGGACATAATTTACTCGAAAATTCCCACCTTTCCTGTGGTCCTAAGCACCGCAGTGATGGCTTTGCAGCCAGCTATTGAGTTGAGTGGCATGTTCAGGCCCCTTTCAAGTACGGTGTATTTTCCACTAGAAAAGTTGGGAAACCCTAGCAGATCTGTATATCTGTATATTTAGTGAGTTTGTGATTTCCTTTTCTTTTTCTTTGTTTCTTTTTTCTTTTTCTTTCTTTCCTTCTTTCTTTCTTCTTTCTTTCTTTTTTTTTTTTTTCGAGACAGGGTTCATCTGTGTAGCCCTGGTTGTCCTGGAACTCACTCTGTAAACCATGCCAGCATTAAATTCACAGAGATCACCTGCTTCTGCCTCATGAGTGCTGGGATTAGAGGTGTGTGTGTCACTTCCCTGTGTGTTTTTTAAAATTATTTATTATTTTATGCACATGGATATATTATCCGCATGCATGTCAGTGCATACCAGTGTATGCCTGGCCCTAAGAGGGTTTAGAACACCCAGAACTGGAGTTGCAGATGGCTGTGAGCCACCACCTAAACCCAGGTCCTTTGGAAGAGCAGCCAGGGCCCTCAGCCACTGTGCTGTCTCTCCAGCCTGAGTTTGTGAATTTTTAAAAGAGTTCTTTCAATATTTAGCTTCGTATGTACAAGTGTGTGCATGTGTGAGCACATGCATGTGTGTGCAAGTGTCTGGCAGGCGGAAGAGGGTGTTGGATGCCCTGGAGCTGGAGTTACAGGTGGTTGTGAGCCTCTTAATGTGGGTGTTGGGAACGGATTTCTGGTCCTCTGGAAGAGCAGCAAGAGCTCTATCTACCCAAAGGAGTCACTTCAGGCATGATCATTTTCCTGTAAACAAACTCCACAAACACACACACACACACACACACACGCACACGCACATACAGACATACATATATATGTATGGTTAGCTTCATTTTGGCTATCTATATAGGTGCATGATCTATATCTATATAGTGAGGGGTTATCTCTGTCTTACGAAGTGACGGAAATCTCAGGTTTCCCTTCCTTTGGAGATGCTTGTCTTAGAGTTTAGGGTTCTGTATCTGGGAACTTCAAAGAGAATACCCACTTGTTTGAGGCTAGTCCCAGACTGGAAGCATTGGGGGAGCATTTCCAGAAATGAACGATGTGTAAATTCTCGACCCCGCAGGGTTATAAAAGCTGGTGCCATCCTGCTCCATCCCGCCTGGGCGTGTATCACGCCTCTGCCTGGTATGTCTGGGTTACTCAACGGTCTCCACCCATCTGCCACTCAGCTGTCCTTGTGATTATCAGATCAACGGTTAAGATACCTCGGGACTGCATTCAGCTAATCCTTAATTAATGTAATAACGGTCCCAAGGGCAAGAATATTGAGGACATCAGGAAGATGCATCGTGAACACAGGGCTCCATACTGTTTGCAGTCTCAGGCCCCCTCTGGAATCCCGTATCTCCTGTAGATGGGGCGACCGCCATGCTCACATTTAGGAATGGAAACTGGGTCCTGCGGAGGCTTCTTCCAGTGTTCCTTCTCCCTCCTCCTGCACGGTCTGGACGAGGTGACGTAGAAGTGACATCGACATGAACCTCTCCCAGATTAAAGCACCCCTCCCCCTTGCTACTGTCAGGCTACTTGCCCAAACATCCAGCAAGTCAGGGCTTTTCCCTCCTCCTCCCCCTCCTCCTCCTCCTCCTCCTCCTCCTCTTCCTCCTCCTCTTCCTCCTCCTCCTCCTCTTCCTCCTCCCCTCCTCCTCCCCTCCTCCTCCCCCTCTCCCTCTTCCTCCTTATCTTCCTCTTCTTCCTTCTTCTTCCTCCTCTTCCTCCTCCTCTTCTTCTGATAAAAGTTGTTATGTAGCTCAGACTGGCTTCGAATCCACTTTGAATTCAAGGCTAAGGCTGGCCTTGACCCTCTAGTCCTCGACCTGCTGCTGCCTTCCAAGCACCGGCATTGCAGACATGCACCTGTGCACCTGTGCACCTGTGCACCTGTGCACCTGCTGTGGCCTTTCTAACACCACATTTCAGCTTCTCCCTCCTCACCTTTGACCATTCTGCTCTAAACCTGCTTGTGGGGCCTCTGGAGCACCATAGAAGGATAAGACTGATAGAGCCTCGAGCAAACCAGAATGTGTAAGAGTAAAATAAATTAATAAATTAATAAATTAATTAATAATTAATAGCTGGGCTGGGTGGAGTTCCCCTTTAATCCCAGCTCTCAGGAGACAGCTGCAGGAGGATCTTTGTGAGTCCCAGTGTAGCCAGGGATATATATACATATATATATAAAAACCCTGTCTCAAATAAATAGAGGCTAAAGAATGAACATAAGTCACGTGTGTCAACATGGATGAAAGAAACTATCTGCACACTGTTTAGACAGCAAGAAAGGTCAGAGAAGATAATATCCAATTTGGTCTCCTTTGTATGAAGTTGGACATGGTAGGCAACAATATATAGTGTTTGGGGACACACACCCTGCCACAGTGAACACCGGGTTTGTGAGTCGGGGAGGGCGTTTCTGGTGGTAAGCAGGACACAAAGGATTTCACTGACAGTGAAATGTCTCTTATGTCTCAAGTGTTTCTGCACACATTCAAAACACACACACATGACTGTGCACGGAGAGTATATATACTACCTCCATTTTGTATTTTCAAATGTTTTCTGTTTGGCCTGGAGAGAAAGTGGTTAGAGCACGTAAAACTGTGATCTGGGTAAGGTACAGTTAGGCATCTAGGGCCGGGCAAGCTGGGTCACATCTGTAATCACAGCACTCTGGAGGTTGAGGCAGGAGGATTGCCCATGGCTACATAGGTACCCCAGGCTACATAGTGAGTTCCTGGTCAGCCTAAACTACAAGGAAAAAACCCTAAGAGGTGTGTGTGTGTGTGTGTGTGTGTGTGTGTGTGTGTGTGTGTGTGTGTGTGTGTGTGTGTGTGTTCAACAGTATCATAGAACGTGTTATGTCTTTCTCACCTTTGAAAAACCTCAGTGGTCATGATTGCAGGCCCCAGGGACTGCTCAGGTGAGGGAGATGGGAGGTCACGGGCTGCTTTCTGCTCCTACCATTTTACCAGCAGAGTGACTCACGTGCGCAGTGCTCTTCTGGTCTGAGAAACAGGAGCGCTGTGCTGGCACACTTCGTTCGTCTGCAGGCCTTGGGTTAAGCTGGCTGGAAAGCTCCCTGACAGTTGCAATCACAGCGCGTATCTCTGCTGCTCCCTTGTGGATTCTGCGGGACCCGACAGGCATCGTTCTCAACCTTCCGGGCTGGCTCCGAACGTGGCAGAGTGGGTGTGGTCCTGGTGCCAGGGACACGGGAGGATGAAGCAGTCAGAAGTAATGAGTTTATGCAGCGTGAGGATTAAATTCCGTAGGCAATTAGATCCTGGCACAGGGATGTCAAACAAAGAAATTGCTTCGGAGTCATAAAAGATAAGCCTGCGGCTCAGGGGCCATCAAGTTCACAAGAAGCAGGACAGGCCCCGCCCCCTTTGCCCCTTTTCCCCCATTCAGACCCGGAGATCGCCTGATGAAATCAAGGGAGGGTCACCCACGAACAGAAACTAACGTGTCTTAATTCCCCTGGGAGCAGTTTGCTAGAGAAAGTAATAATGGATATTACATTCGTTGTTTGCATATATAAATAATTTAGTACAGGGGCTGTCGGGTTTATAGGAAAACGGAGAGGTAGACAGGGGAGCTGGGAGGGAGTGTGGAAGCTTTGCTGTGCTGCTAGCTCGTGAGGGGGCAGACATGGGAAGGGAACGGACTCCATTCTTCCATTCCAGAATCCGCTTTAGATTCTCTGTATGTTCTGTGAGTGAGACATCCTGAAGAGAGGACAATGTCATAGAGGTCAAGTGGGACTGACAGGCTCAGAGGCTGGCCAGCACCGCCGCCTGCAGAGGAGAAAGAGGAGGGACCGCTCCAACGGTACATGGGGACTGGAGGTCTAGCCTCAGCATCCATGTACGCCTGAGTGTTGTAACCGAATGTGTAATCCAAGCATGGGGGAGGTAGGGGCAGGAAGAGCCAGCTTAGTTGAATCCATGCTCTCCCGATTCAGTAAGAGTCCCTGACTTAAATAGTAAGGTACGGAGAGAGCATTTGAGGAAGACTCTGGATGTTGACTTCTGGCCTCTACACACATGAACACACATATATGCACACATACACACACATGTGGGTATAAAAAATAAAAAGAGAAAAAGGGAATTGCAAGTCGCAGGCTGTGTGGACATGTGCAAACATGCAACCATTTCATAGAAGCAGAAACACACACGCACACACGCACACACACACATACACATGCATGCACACATGCGCACACACACACACATGCACACACGCACACACACGCGCGTGCACAGGCATGTGTTCACACACAGCTTTTACTGAATGTCATGCTTCACTGTGGCCCACTAGAAGATTGTCACCAATATTGTGTGTTACATATTTGCAGCACCAGGTACAAAATACCAAACGTAAAATCCCATCTATAAACAGTATACTGAACTCTCCAGCCTGAGCATCCTTCTTAGAGATTGCCAGGCAGGGTTCCGTCCTGTGCCGAGGTCACAGATGGGGCATGCCTGGGTGGTTGGCAAGGGTGTGCCCCATGTCCTGGCTGATGAGTGATCCAGAATTTGTTCTCTGTGCCCACCAGACAGAGTGAGATGCCACTGACTTAAGCTCTAGAGAGGCACAGGCTGTGACAGTCGGACGAGGCTAAGTTGATGTTTAACTCTGCTTAGGGCGACTGACCTCATGACAAGAACAAATAGATAAGGCCACCGGGATTGGTCCGAGGAGGGTGATGTGGAAGGAATACTGTGCCAAGACCCCTCGAGGTCTTGCCCGTTTCTAGAAGAAAGCAATACGCATACCACAAATTCATGTCTGTTGATCACAGCTCCACCCCCACCCCTAGCACTGTAAGGCTTCAGTTTGAAAGAATATATTTTGTTACTAGAGAAAAAAAAGACAATAAATTATAATTACACACTCAGCACTTGAATCCAGTGGATTCTTGTAAAAAAAATTTATTTTTTTTATTCTTACCTCCCCTGTCAGTGTGATTTTTCCAAACCACTTTCCCCATCTTTCAGTCGGCAGTGTGTGTGTTTGCATCGAAGTATATAATGTGCTTTGAGCATATCCACCCCAAAGCCCACCTTCCTCTCCCTTCCCAGCCCCACCCCACCCCCGTTTCCGATCAGTCCCCTGTGAAAAGACAGCCTACAGAATGACGGGATACTTTGGTTAGCCATATATCAGACAGATGATTAATACCTAAAACATACAAAGAATAAAAAAGAAACTAAACACAGTCAATCTGAATGGGACAATGAAACGGGCAGGCGGGTCTCCAGCAATGAAGTACAAATGATGGATAACCACAAGAAAATGTTCAACTTCTCTGGACATCTGGGCTATCCAAAACAACAAACAACAAACAAACAAACAAAAAACCGAAACAAAACACGGGCTGGAGAGCCGGCTCAGGAGTTAAGAGCACTGACTGCTCTTCCAGAGGTCCTGAGTTCAGTTCCCAGCAACCACATGGTGGCTCACAACCATCTGTAATGGGATCCGATGCCCTCTTCTGGTGTGTCTGAAGACAGTGACGGTGTACTCACAAACATAAAGTTAAAGACAAAAACAAAACCACATGTTGATAACCCAGCTCACTCTATTCAGAACGGCGGTCATGGAGAAACCAAATAGCAACTAATTCTGCCCGGGATGTTGGATCAAGGGAGTCCCTTATATTGGTGACTGTGCTTTACACACAGACTACATGGAATGGCTCATTCTGCTGTATGCTGTGTGGAGGAGAGCTGCCCCCGTGAGTTGGTCTTTATTTTCCCCTTCTTTTAAATTCTGTGCAGTGTTAGGTGACTGCCCCAAAGCAGAAGACATGGCGATCCCATTGAAGGGTACCGAGGTTGTATGGAAATGTGCTCACACATCACCGGGTTCTAACATCCTTGGCGACAGTCCTCAGATACAGCACACGGTTTGCTTTAGGACGGGCAATGAGGTGTGCGGGGGGGCAGACACTCCCTCATCCAGAGTTCAACTTTATTTCTATTGCTGTGATAAAAATACTCGGACAGAGAGCACTGTAAATGAATTTTAATAAGCCTCGTGAATTAATTATTAATGTGACAGAGCCAGCCCCCCCCCCCGATAACAGAGGCAGAGTCTTGTACAATTGCTGGGGGATTACCCCAATCTATATTTCTACTTGCAAGACTTAATTCCCAGCTGCACTCCTCAAACACGTGCTCTTTGAATCTAGCCTGGGTTACTTCTCCAGGAGTCTGTCATGGAGGGATACATTTTACTCAGGCACATGTTCCTTGTTCACCACATCCAATGGAGACCTCCTGCTCCCTCTGTCTCCCTCCTCCTTCATTCTCCTTCTCATGGCCCCTAACTGTGAGCTCCAGTCAGGTAACTGAGACCCACACCTCTCCTATTCTCCCCATTAATTGTCCATAGCCACTTCGTTTTAACCAATAGCCTTAAATTAGGGAGCAAATTGTACTTAAGGATCTGCTCACAGGGGGCAACAGGATGTTGACAGCTCTCGTATTTAGCATTTGGCCCCCCCCCCCCCCCCCGGAGCTGGGGACCGAACCCAGGGCCTTGCGCTTCCTAGGCCAGCGCTCTACCACTGAGCTAAATCCCCAACCCCAAGTATTTAGCATTTGAATACACAGCAGCACCAGACCAAAGGCCAACACAGCAACTTCAGGGAGAAAATGTTACAGTCTATCACAATTCCAGGTGACAGTGTAGCACTGCAGGGAGTCAAGGTAGGAACTTGAAGCAGCTGGTCACATTCAGGCCACAATCACTTACAGAGGGGAACCTGTGCACTCATGCTCCGTGCACAACTGACTTTCCCCTAGTCTTACACAGTCCAGGGCCCCAGAACAGGATGTGGTGCTGTTCACTTTCAGGTTCAGTCTTCCCACATCGCATCAATTAACATCAAGATGATTCCTACAGATGTGGCTGTAAGCCAATGTGATGTGAGGAGAGATACTCTCCTCCCAGGATATTCTAGATGACATCAGGTTGACAAACTAATCATCATGATTCTATTCCTGGTCAACACGACACACAGGCACATCACTAAGCCACAATCCTTTATCCCTTGTCCAAAAGGTCTCATGTTTACCTCGCAGTATAAAATATAGTCCAACCTTTAAAAGTCCCCAAGTCTTTAAAAAAAATTGGGGGGGGGGGATTTAGCTAGGGGTTGGGGGGAGCTCAGCGGGTAGAGCGCTTGCCTGGGCATGTGCAAGGCCCTGGGTTCGGGTCCCCAGCTCCAAGGAAAAAAAAAAATTGAATAATTTTTTAAAGTCCTAAGTCGCTGGAACCCTGGTGCACGGAGGCTCCCGGAAAGGGCGGCGCAGATCTTCCTGGTTGCTGCTGCTGCGGAGAGCTCGTAGGCAGCAAACTTGAGCCTCAGGACCACAGGTAAGACCAACTTTTCTGCTGCAAGAGACCTGCCTGATGAACTCAGGACACACAGAGGCAAAATTCCTCTAGGACCGGGCACTTCCGGTGTTTACCGGGAGTCCCAAACCCGTGGATCCCGGCCCGCAGCAGCTCTCTGCTCCCAGACCCCGTGGGAGAGAGACCTCACCGCCTGGTCAGGTGGGCACTCCTGAGGCTGCAGAGCAGAAGAGACCACCAACACTGCCCACCCCTGCCCACATCCCTGGCCCAAGAGGAAACTGTATATGGCCTCTGGGTTCCCGTGGGGGAGGGCCCAGGAGTGGCAGGACCCCTGCGCCTGAGACACTGCCGGAACCTGAAGGGACAGACCGGATAACCAGTTCTCTGCACCCAAATCCCGTGGGAGGGAGAGCTAAACCTACAGAGAGGCAGGCACACCTGGGAAACCAGAAGAGACTGCACTCTGCACACATCTCTGACGCCAGAGGAAAACACCAAACGCCATCTGGAACCCTGGTGCATGGAAGCTCCGGGAAGGGCGGCACAGATCTTTCTGGTTGCTGCCATGGAGAGCCTGGGGAGGCAGCACCCCACGAGCAAACTTGAGCCTCGGGACCACAGGTAAGACCAACTTTTCTGCTGCAAGTGACCTGCCCAGTGAACACCAAACACAGGCCCACAGGAACAGCTGAAGACCTGTAGATAGTGAAAAACCATAAAAAAAGCAGAACACCTCTGTCCCCATAACTGGCTGAAAGAAAACAGGAAAACAGGTCTACAGCACTCCTGACACACAGGCTTATAGGACAGTCTAGCCACTGTCAGAAATAGCAGAACAAAGTAACACTAGAGATAATCTGATGGCGAGAGGCAAGCAGGAACCCAAGCAACAGAAACCAAGACTACATGGCATCATCGGAGCCCAATTCTCCCACCAAAGCAAACACGGAATATCCAAACACACCAGAAAAGCAAGATCTAGTTTCAAAATCAGATTTGATCATGATGCTGGAGGACTTCAAGAAAGACGTGAAGAACTCCCGTAGAGAACAAGTAGAAGCCTACAGAGAGGAATCGCAAAAATCCCCGAAAGAATTCCAGGAAATCATAAATAAACAAGTAGAAGCCCATAGAGAGGAGTCACAAAAATCCCTGAAAGAATTCCAGGAAATCATAAATAAACAAGTAGAGGCCCATAGAGAGGAGTCACAAAAATCCCTGAAAGAATTCCAGGAAAACACAATCAAACAGTTGAAGGAATTAAAAATGGAAATAGAAGCAATCAAGAAAGAACACATGGAAACAACCCTGGATATAGAAAAACCAAAAGAAGAGACAAGGAGCTGTAGATACAAGCTTCACCAACAGAATACAAGAGATGGAAGAGAGAATCTCAGGAGCAGAAGATTCCATAGAAATCATTGACACAACTGTCAAAGATAATGTAAAGCGAAAAACTACTGATCCAAAACATACAGGAAACCAGGACTCAATGAGAAGATCAAACCTAAGGATAATAGGTATAGAAGAGAGTGAAGACTCCCAGCTCAAAGGACCAGTAAATATCTTCAACAAAATCATAGAAGAAAACTTCCTAACCTAAAAAAGAATACCCATAGGCATACAAGAAGCCTACAGAACTCCAAATAGATTGGACCAGAAAAGAAACACCTCCCGTCACATAATAGTCAAAACACCAAACACAAAAAATAAAGAAAGAATATTAAAAGCAGTAAGGGAAAAAGGTCAAGTAACATATAAAGGCAGACCTATCAGAATTACACCAGACTTTTCGACAGAAACTATGAAAGCTAGAAGATCCTGGACAGATATCATACAGACCCTAAGAGAACACAAATGCCAGCCCAGGTTACTGTATCCTGCAAAACTCTCAATTAACATAGATGGAGAAACCAAGATATTCCATGACAAAACCAAATTTACACAATATCTTTCTACAAATCCAGCACTACAAAGGATAATAAATGGTAAAGCCCAACATAAGGAGGCAAGCTATACTCTAGAAGACGCAAGAAACTAATCGTCTTGGCAACAAAACAAAGAGAAGAAAAGCACACAAACATAACCTCACATCCAAATATGAATATAACAGGAAGCAATAATCACTATTCCTTAATATCTCTCAACATCAATGGCCCTCAACTCCCAATAAAAAAAGACATAGATTAACAAACTAGATACGCAACGAGGACCCTGCATTCTGCTGCCTACAGGAAACACACCTCAGAGACAAAGACAGACACTACCTCAGAGTGAAAGGCTGGAAAACAACTTTCCAAGCAAATGGTCAGAAGAAGCAAGCTGGAGTAGCCATTCTAATATCAAATAAAATCAATTTTCAACTAAAATTCATCAAGAAAGATAAGGAAGGACACTTCATATTCATCAAAGGAAAAATCCACCAAGATGAACTCTCAATCCTAAATATCTGTGCCCCAAATACAAGGGCACCTACATACATAAAAAGAAACCTTACTAAAGCTCAAAACACATTGCACCTCACACAATAATAGTAGGAGATTTCAACACCCCACTCTCATCAATGGACAGATCATGGAAACAGAAATTAAACAGAGACGAGACAGACTAAGAGAAGTCATGAGCCAAATGGACTTAATAGATATTTATAGAACATTCTATCCTAAAGCAAAAGGATATACCTTCTTCTCAGCTCCTCATGGTACTTTCTCCAAAATTGACCATATAATTGGTCAAAAAACGGGCCTCAACAGGTACAGAAAGATAGAAATAATCCCATGCGTGCTATCGGACCACCACTGCCTAAAGCTGGTCTTCAATAACAATAAGGGAAGAATGCCCACATATACGGGAAATTGAACAATGCTCTACTCAATGATAACCTGGTCAAGGAAGAAATAAAGAAAGAAATTAAAGACTTTAGAATTTAATGAAAATGAAGGTAAACATACCCAAACTTATGGGACACAATGAAAGCCGTGCTAAGAGGAAACTCATAGCTTTGAGTGCCTGCAGAAAGAAACAGGAAAGAGCATATGTCAGCAGCTTGACAGCACACCTAAAAGCTCTAGAACAAAAAGAAGCAAATACACCCAGGAGGAGTAGAAGGCAGGAAATAATCAAACTCAGAGCTGAAATCAACCAAGTAGAAACAAAAAGGACCATAGAAAGAATCAACAGAACCAAAAGTTGGTTCTTTGAGAAAATCAACAAGATAGATAAACCCTTAGCCAGACTAACGAGAGGACACAGAGAGTGTGTCCAAATTAACAAAATCAGAAATGAAAAGGGAGACATAACTACAGATTCAGAGGAAACTCAAAAAATCATCAGATCTTACTATAAAAGCCTATATTCAACAAAACTTGAAAATCTGCAGGAAATGGACAATTTCCTAGACAGATACCAAGTACCGAAGTTAAATCAGGAACAGATAAACCAGTTAAACAACCCCATAACTCCTAAGGAAATAGAAGCAGTCATTAAAGGTCTCCCAACCAAAAAGAGCCCAGGTCCAGACGGGTTTAGTGCAGAATTCTATCAGACCTTCATAGAAGACCTCGTACCAATATTATCCAAACTATTCTACAAAATTGAAACAGATGGAGCACTACCGAATTCCTTCTATGAAGCCACAATTACTCTTATACCTAAACCACACAAAGACCCAACAAAGAAAGAGAACTTCAGACGAATTTCCCTTATGAATATCGACGCAAAAATACTCAATAAAATTCTGGCAAACCGAATCCAAGAGCACATCAAAACAACCATCCACCATGATCAAGTAGGCTTCATCCCAGGCATGCAGGGATGGTTTAATATACGGAAAACCATCAACGTGATCCATTATATAAAGAAACTGAAAGAACAAAACCACATGATCATTTCATTAGATGCTGAGAAAGCATTTGACAAAATTCAACACCCCTTCATGATAAAAGTCCTGGAAAGAATAGGAATTCAAAGGCCCATACCTAAACATAGTAAAGCCATATAC
Source organism: Rattus rattus (assembly GCF_011064425.1). NCBI lineage: Eukaryota > Metazoa > Chordata > Mammalia > Rodentia > Muridae > Rattus > Rattus rattus. The sequence continues at coordinate 19,279,425 of NC_046154.1, forward strand.
AGCAAACCAGTTGCTAACATTAAACTAAATGGAGAGAAACTTGAAGCAATCCCACTAAAATCAGGGACTAGACAAGGCTGCCCACTCTCTCCCTACTTATTCAATATAGTTCTTGAAGTTCTAGCCAGAGCAATCAGACAACAAAAGGAGGTCAAGGGGATAACAGATCGGAAAAGAAGAAGTCAAAATATCACTATTTGCAGATGATATGATAGTATATTTAAGTGATCCCAAAAGTTCCACCAGAGAACTACTAAAGCTGATAAACAACTTCAGCAAAGTGGCTGGGTATAAAATTAACTCAAATAAATCAGTAGCCTTCCTCTACACAAAAGAGAAACAAGCCGAGAAAGAAATTAGGGAAACGACACCCTTCATAATAGACCCAAATAATATAAAGTACCTCGGTGTGACTTTAACCAAGCAAGTAAAAGATTTGTACAATAAGAACTTCAAGACTCTGAAGAAAGAAAAGAAAAACTAGGGCAGCATCTCGAACACGTGGGCACTGGAAAAAATTTGCAAGGGGGCGGAGGATGGGGAGGGGAACACCCATAAGGAAGGGGAGGGGGGAGGGGGATGTTTGCCCGGAAACCGGGAAAGGGAATAACACTCGAAATGTATATAAAAAAAAATTTCCTGAACAAAACACCAATGGCTTATGCTCTAAGATCAAGAATCGACAAATGGGATCTCATAAAACTGCAAAGCTTCTGTAAGGCAAAGGACACTGTGGTTAGGACAAAACGGCAACCAACAGATTGGGAAAAGATCTTTACCAATCCTACAACAGATAGAGGCCTTATATCCAAAATATACAAAGAACTGAAGAAGTTAGACCGGGAGACAAATAACCCTATTAAAAATGGGGTTCAGAGCTAAAACAGGGGCTGGGGATTTAGCGGGCTGGGGAATGCTAGGAAGCGAAGGCCCTGGTTCGGTCCCCAGCTCCGAAAAAAAAAAGAAAAAAAAAAAAAATGGGGTTCAGAGCTAAACAAAGAATTCACAGCTGAGGAATGCGAATGGCTGAGAAACACCTAAAAGAAATGTTCAACATCTTTAGTCATAAGGAAATGCAATCAAAACAACCCTGAGATTTCACCTCACACCAGTGAGAATGGCTAAGATCAAAAACTCAGGTGACAGCAGATGCTGGCGAGGATTCGGAGAAAGAGGAACACCAGTCCTAAGTCTCTTAACTGTGAGCAACTATATAAAGAAAAAGAAGTTATGTTCTTCTAACATAAACTGGTAGGGAGCAGAAGAGACCTAGGAGTTGGAGGGCCTCCCTTTGTAAGAACTCATTCTGGAAAAATACAACGTTCATCGTTCACTGGGGTGGAGCTTTCCTGAACCCACTTCTCTTAAAAGAGATTTAATTTTTATTTATTTACGTGTGAGCATGTATGTGTATGTGTGCACATGTACGTGAATGCAATACCCGTGGAGGCCATATGAGGGTGCCAGTTCTTCTGGAGCTGGGATTACAGGTTAGGAGACGCTCACGTGGGTGTTGGGAACCAAACTGTCTTCTGAAAGAGTAGCAGTTCTTATCCACTGAACCAGCTCTCCAGTCCCCGACCCCACTTCTTAAAGGTCTCACTACTTCAGCACTGCCAAACTGGACAGCAAACTTCTGACGCACGAGCCTTTGAAGGCTCAACATGGCCTTTCTTCCCTCTCCCACCCTAAGGCTCAGGCCTCACTGGGCCACCTACACTTATCCTCAAAGCTCCTACTGAGAATTTTCTCTTCTGAGAAGTCATTTTGAATCTTTGCACACTTCTTTCGCCCCCTGATATCACACACACACACACACACACACACACACACACACACACACACACACACACACACACATCTTCCTAGTAGCGTTTGTCTTGTCACTACTGCATCCTTGGAAACCTTTGGATTTTTGGCTCTCTGTAGTCAAGGACCATGTCTCTCTATTTCTATCTCCTCTCAACTGAAACATTCTTTCCAAATGGAGCCTCATGACACTCAGGAAGTGGACAACTTAGGAGTCTCAGGAAGTTCCTAAAGACCAGTTTATGGAAGCAGGTGGAGGAGACTCTCTGACCTGGTGAGCTGCCTGCAAGCTACCCAGAGAGATCTGGGGATGCACCTTTTCTGAGTTGAAGCATCTAGGCTGGGGCAGGCTTTTGGTGATGTAGCCTTTGGGACATCCCTGCTTCTGTAAGTAATTCCTCATTTATACTCCTATAAATCACCCCAATAAATTTTGTTGGTGCTCCAACTTGGTCTTCATTGGAATCATTACTTAGTATTGATTTTATGACACAAGGTCTTAATCTAACTTAGTCTAGCCCAGTAACACTCTGTAGCCCAGGTTGGGCTCAACACCACAGACTCTCCTGCCTTAGCCTTCCCCACTGTTGGGATTCTAAGCAGGAGTTCCCATGCTTGCCTAATGTCCCCAGGATAGGTAATAAAAGACCACAGTTGGATAGAAGGTCCAAAAAGGGAAGGCAGTGACATTACTGCGGAAGGAGAGTGCTTCAGACAAAGGGAGCCAGAATGAGAGAGACATAATTACTGGTCCCTTAACACCCTAATGAGCACGCATGGCTCACGGTAAACAACTGTCCTGGTTTTTCTCACATTCTCAGTTTGAAACAGAAAATTGTGTATCCCAGGAATAGCTTCAGTCCAGGTCTACCAGTCCAGGCCATCCTGGAATGAGATCCCCGATTATTGGACAGAAGGACTCTTTTTTGCTCTCTCTCTCTCTTGGCTTACAGGGGAAGGACAGGAGAAACAGAACATCTGGGCTCTAGAGTCAGAGCGAAGCTTTGCTTCTCAATTTGTGTGGCCCTTATAGTTACTTAACTTTTGGAGTCGAAGTTCCTATATAAAAACCAAACAAAAAACAAAAAAACAAACAAACAAAAAACAGAGACACACAGAAGCATCTCTCTCAAGGAGGGCTCACCGTGTGTGTGTCTCTCTCTGCTTGTGTGTGTGTGTGTGTGTGTGTGTGTGTGTGTGTGCATGCAGAGGCCGTGCAGGTCAAAGGAGAGCACCAACTCCCCTAAAACTGGAGTTACAGATGGCTGTGAAGCACCCTTAGATTCTGGGAACGGAATCCAGATACGCTGTGTAAGAATCACAAGGGCCGGGATTGGGGATTTAGCTCAGTGGTAGAGCGCTTGCCTAGCAAGCGCAAGGCCCTGGGTTCGATCCCCAGCTCCGGGGGAAAAAAAAAAAAAAGAATCACAAGGGCCCTTAACCACTGAGCCCTCTCTCCAGCCCTGTACCTCACCTTTGACAATTTCATACATGTAAAAAATGCATTTGATTTTAGACACTCTCAGCTCCTCTCTCCCACTCTCCCAGGACTCTCTATGGCATTCCCCCGTCATGTCCCCTCCTCTCTCTCTCTCTCCCTTTTTTTAATAATCCATTAAATTAGTGCTTTCCATTGAGCTGTTGACTGACCTTGTTGACTTGATATTTTGTGTGGGTAACCATAGGCAGAATGAGTTCGTGGTCCATCTTATTTCTTGTGACAGGGTGTCTTAGGGTTTTATTGCTGTGAGGAAACATCATGACCAAAAAGCAAGTTGGGGAGGAAAAGGTTTATTTGGCTTCCTCAGTTGAGGAAATCCCTCCATGAGGTTGTAGGCCTTTTCTCAATTAGTGATCGATGGGGAGGGTCCAGCCCATTGTGGGTGGTGCCATCCCTAGGAGGGTAGTCCTGGATTCCATAAGAAAGCAGGTTGAGTGTTAGCAGTTCCTCTGGGCTCCGCCCAACACTACCTAGCAACAGTTTTGCATCTCCACCAGCTAAGTTCGAAGACCACCAGTTACCACATTCTCTTTCTCTCATGTCCCTGAGCGGTCTCTACCTCGCTTCCCCTCTCTCTCTTCCCTTTCTGTCCTTCTCTGTCCCCCTCCTCTCTCTGTCTCTACCCCCTTCCCAGGTCCCCTTCCCTTCCCTCAATGAACTTCCTTTTGTTCTAGGCCTGTGGCCTGGTAGTGATTCCTCAGAGGAACACCTCGGCTTGGGCCCGCTGAGGTGTTCCCTTCGGCCGCATTATACCGCCATTTTATAAAACACAACAGTGAGCAAGCCAGGGGAAGCAAGCCAGTAAGCAGCACCCTCAATGTCCTCTGTATCAGCTCCTGCCTCCAGGTTCCAGCCCTTGCTTGAGCTCCTGTCCTGACTGCCTCCAATGATTGTGATCTGGAAGTGTAAGCCAACTTGTAGCTCACTGATTGGCTAAACTGGCTGGCCAGCGAGTGCGGTGGACTGTCTCCGCTTCCTCAGTGATGGGATCACAGGGGCTCGCTGACATGCCCACCCTTCTTAAAGTGAGTGATGGGGATCCGAACTCCGGTCGAACTTGGCATGTGGAGCACGCACTTGTATGGACTGAGTTATCTCCCTGGCTCAGTTTTTAAAGGGTCTGCGCACGCACGCGCGCGCTTGTAATTGAACTCGGATTTGTGCATTCTAAACAAGCATATTTCCTCATCACCCGTCTTGATTTCCTTCTTTTTTGAATTTTTGCATTTGCTCTTGCCTCTCTTCTGACATCCTCAGCCATCCTTGACCTTCCCTGTCTGGTCCCACGGCGCCTCACTGAGCACTACCCACCACGAGGTGGCAGAAGAGACCCAACCAAGACAGTTGCTTCTCTAGCCCTCGTATTTTTCTCTATGGTGCCTGCTGGTCCGGCCCCCCCGGGGGCGGAGCTATCACCACGTGACCTGGGTGCCAGGCGACCGCGCCGGCGCAGTGGCCGCGCCGCTGTCGCCAGGTGCCGTCTCCTTACGCCGCTCCGCCGGGTGGCCGGCTGAGGCTGCGGCCCCGCGCTCTGCGGCTCCGGCTCCTTCCGCGGCGAGCCGTGTGCCGCAGCCATGTCCCGAAAGCAAGCGGCGAAGAGCCGGCCGGGCAGCGGCGGCCGCAGAGCCGAGGCGGAGCGCAAGCGGGACGAGCGGGCAGCGCGCCGGGCGCTGGCCAAGGAGCGGCGGAACCGGCCGGAGCCTGGCAGCAGCGGCTGCGAAGAAGAGTTTGTGAGCTTCGCCAACCAACTGCAGGCCCTGGGGCTGAAGCTGCGGGAGGTGCCGGGGGACGGGTGAGGCGGGCCGGGAGTGCGGGAAGCGGCGCTGGGGATGCGCAGGGCCGGTCTCCGAGAGGGAAGCAGGGGCCAGGCTTGGTGGAAGGCTGCAGCAGGGTCCCCCGAATGTCCGAGCCGGTCTGAGAGGTGACCTCGAGGTGCAGCTGTCATGAAGCCGAATGGGAAGGGACCTCGGTCCCACTCGGTGTCATGCTGGCCTTCCTGGGTGTCATCGCCCCCTTCAGCACAGGGGTAACGGGGGCGGAGAGCTGAAGGTAGCTTCCCCAGTGTTCGCTGTCCATGCTTTGGGTTCCCCAAGTAAAAGGAATGAGAGTCCCGGCCAGCTGTTTCGGGGAACACGATAGAAGAGTGGCAGCTGGAAACTGGGAACGGAGGAAGGTGAGGGAAAGCAACTTAATGGAACGCGGACGTGTGTCCAGGAGCGTGGGTAGACAGGAAACCGGGGAGAGGAACTGGCTGCTAAGTGTGTTGTTGCAAGAGGCACTGTTACTGTGTTCGCGAAGAACGGTCAGGTTGAGCTGTGGAAGAGTTGAATACAGCTGAATACATCTACAAAAGCAGATGTGGCGGCACTGAGGCTGGGAGATTGCTGTGGGCCTGGGGTATAGAGCGACAGGGTTTCAAAAAACAACAAAACCAAAGAAACCTCAACAGCCTTAGTTAGAAATTGGGGAAAGTTCCTTTGTTCCTGTGTTCTCGCTCTTCTCTCTTGTTCTTTCTTCTCTTCTTCCCCTCTTTTTCCCCTTTGAGAAAGAGGCTCCCTATGTAGTCTTGGCTGACCTGGAATCCCGTGTAGACCAGGTTGCCCTTAAACTCATAGCGTCTGCTGGGATTAAAGGTGTGTGCCTCCGACCCCTACATAAAGTGTTTTCTTCATTTCATATTACGTTGACTTTTATTGATCGAGATTCAATAAGTTAACCCCATTTGTCTCTCCTGCCTTCAGAGCTTCAGACAAATTGGATAGGTGTTTTGCTTAAGTTGCAATTAGAATTTAATTGTATTCAGCTACCAACCCGAACAGTGCCTGGGTCATAGAAGGCATTCAGGACGCTTTTGTTTCTCAGGGATTAAAAACTGTCTGGGGAGGCCACCTAGCTCCAGTAGAAGCACAAACTGCTGTAGACATCAAACTATCAAGTGAAGCCGGGCGAGGTGGCGAGGTGGCGAGGTGGCCCACGTCTTTATTCCCTGCACTGGGGAGGCAGAGGCAGTAGATCTCTGAATTTGAGCCAGGGTGGTCACACACAGAAACCTTGTCTTGAAAAACAAAACAAAAGCGTCAAAGTTGAATGCAGGGGACCCAGGTGTGGCCATCTTTGCAAATGGTTAGGTTTTATCTGTCGGACTGAGTATGGTTTCTCGGTGTCAAAGAAATAGGCTGGGGAAATGGGAACTCCACAGTTGCCCAAGAGCAGCAAAGCAGACTTGGACTTCCATGAGGTTTACGTGAGGTTCTGAGCAACTTTGGGAGTGTTCCTTTTGTCCTTCTTCCCCTAGGGGAGCAGACTTCTTCAGTTAATCCTCATAGATTGCTAGCATGGGTGTGCTGGGAACAAGATGACGCTGAAAAACTGTAGCTGTATAATACTGTAGGGTTCACAGTATTATATTTTGGTTTGGGGGCCCTTTTGTATTCTGAAAAATTGCTGAGGAATAAGCAGGCATACACACATTGTATGAGCCATAGCTCAGTATTAACCATATTCATAATTTAAAGACACAGGAGTGAACAGACGTGAACCCATTAGTCATCATGCTTTGAGATAGTAGCTTTTTTTTTTTTTTTTTTAATTTTTTTAAAGTCAGGCAAGATTTCTTTATGTAGCTCTGGCTGTCCTGGAATTCACCACTTGTAGACCAATTCAAACTTACAGAAATCCATCTGCCTCTGTCTCCCGAGTGCTGGGATTTAAGGGCACTGCGCTACCTTGCCCAGTGAGCTGGCAGGCTCTTGAGAACTACAGTATACTTATGAGAGCAAGGATGAAGAAGTTAGAGCGAGGCCTTTGTTCTGAGCTTACGGATACCCTGAAATGGTCTCAAGGCTTTAATAACCTCTGGGCTATAATTGGGGAGCAGATATGGGGGAAAAGCAAGCTGTTATGTTCTTAGTAAGGGACCATGGTCGTGTTATTGAGAAGAAGTGGCTACATGCTTTGAGGTGCCAAGGAAGACCTTTCCTCCCTCAGCCAACAGAGCCAGCGATTTCTATGTATAAGGTTTCTCTCACAGGAAGCCATGCTGGAACAGTTCACGAAGGAACAAGAGGGAGAAGTGCCAGGTGGCAGGCCAGGAGCATGTGTGTCCGATAGCTCCGAGTGCTGCAGTGGAATGGGAACACAGTTCAGTCAGGGTAGGAGTACAGGGAATGAGGGGTAGAGCTCACTTCCTAGTCTGTTGTCTGGCAGTGTTAGGTGGCTCCATGCTGGGTACAAACCTTTGCTGGGGTGACATCCAGGGGCTGGCTTTGCTGGTCTAGTTTTGTATGTTATTTCCATCAGTTGTCGCAGTGAATGGCGTTTTCCGTGTAGGTGGTGGTTTGGAAGGGTCACAGATCTTTCTTTTCTTCTAGATAGGGTTTCTCTGCGTGGCTCTGGCTACCCTGGAGTGCACTCTATAGAGCAGGCTGGCCTCAGATTCAGATCACCCGCCGCTGCCCCCTGAGTGCTGGGGAAAAAGCGTGTGCCAGCACTACCAGACTAGCAGACTATTTCATGTGTTATTTGCTGAGTAGTGTTGGTTAAGATATAGTGGTGTTGCTAATACAAAAAAATTAGTTACCAATTTTTACTGTCTCTGTTTTGGCCTCGTTACAGTTTGAAAGGTGTAAAATGGTGACTTGCTATAGGCATGCTCCTTGAAGTGTTCAAGATGGTGACTTGCTATAGGCATGCTCCTTGAAGTGTTCTGTAATTGGTTGTTTTTCTAATGCAGGACCTTACATCTGTGTCTCCCTAAAGTGCAGTGGTTCTCAGGCAGGGACGGTTTTGCCTCCCAGGAGACAACTGGACTGCCTGGAGACGCTGTTGGTTGTCACAGCTGGTGAGGAGGGAGGTGGTCCTGCCGTCTGTGCCCACAGGCCAAGAATGTTCCCAAGGATCGACAGTTAGCAAGATATTCCTCCCAACACAGACTGACCTCAGACGTCCAGAGTGTGGGCACCGAGCAGCCTGGTTGCCCCGCGATGGCGAGATCATGAACTCAGGGACCAGCCGGATCTCCGGGAGGCCCCGAGGGCCACGGCGCTAGGCTCGGTGGCATCTGCAGTGTGTTTCCAGGGCTTCCTAAGGGAACCCAGGTTGCTGTAGTGTTTGTTATGTTTCCTCTGTCGCTGCCTTATAATCCCATCAGGAAAACACGTTATTGCACTGTGTCTGACTTGTCTTTAGTGGGCTCAAGTAAAGGCTGGCAGATGAAAACTGTTACTTGCACGCAGGTTAAGTCCAGCTAACGTTTGGTGTTAATGTTTGGGAGAGCCATGGCAAGAGCCAGGTCAGGTTGCCTGGGTTTGCGTCTTGGACCCAACACTTTTCCCACGGGCCATCTCACTAGCCCTGTTAATTTTAGAGAACAGATTAGATGCGTAACAGTGGCCTTGTTGTTCCCTTCTGATGAGGTGAGCGAGTTTGGGGTTGTGTCTTTCCCGGCCTGTTCAGGTGCTTCTTCCTCGACTCCTGCCACTGTGCTCTTAGCTTGGACAGGCGCAGGCTTCTGCTGGTTTTGCTGCTTAACGACTCAGTGAGTGATGCCTAGCTGGGAAGTTTTAGTGAGGCTTGGTTCAAAAGTATTGGTGGGTGTGACATCGTCTTGGCAGTTTTAGACCTTAGGCCTGGAGTGATTCGTGAGGTCTGTGCTCTGAATTGAGGTGCTGCTTATCAACTCCACCCCTGAACCCACTGCGGCCCTGAGAAACTTGATTTTTTTTTTTTCCTTTTTTGAGCTGGTAAACAGGGACGAGAAACCTGATTAGCTGCCTCTCACGAGGGTGATAAGGCTGGAGTGTGCCCTAGAGCACCTCCCCTCAGCCTCTGGTCTGAAGAGCTAGGCTGTCTCTTCCCCTAAGCGTAAGGACAGCCGGGCATGTTAGATCAACTCAGTCGGTTTTTGAAAGATCTTAACCAGTGTCTTTGTTTTGACAGCAATTGCCTGTTCAGAGCGCTGGGCGACCAGTTGGAGGGCCATTCTCGGAACCACCTTAAGCACCGACAGGAGACCGTGGACTACATGATAAGGCAGCGTGAAGATTTTGAGCCCTTCGTGGAAGATGACATTCCCTTTGAGAAGCATGGTAGGTTCCCTGTGGGACCCTGGGTCCTTCAGGAGTCATGCTGGGTAATGAGCCCGCCAGACCCGGCCCTCACTGCCAGGGTAAACAATGCCGTCCATTTATCCAGCAAACACTGTATTTGCGTTTTCTGTCATAAGCCCAGGCTGTGCAGCAGGAATCCATAGATCTAGATGTCCGTTTGTCTCCTCGGGCTCAGCCGGAGGCGCGTGCTTGTCTCCACTGGGCTTGGTCCTCACACAGCAACACCTTCGCCTCCCAAAGGAGGAGGAGGGGACAATGGCAGCCGAGCAGACTTTGTGACCTCTTGCCAGTGGCGTGGGAGCTAAGCTCACACAGCACACACGCACACACGGAGTCTTCCTTTTAGGCGGTCCTCGAGCGGAGGTGATGAGTGGAGATGCTAGCATCGTGTGGTGGTTTTTCTTACTTTTTAAAACTTTATAAAAAGGAGATGATAGAGCACCTGAAAAAACTTTTTTGTGAAGATTAAATTAGGTAATAAAGTGAAATTCTCAGTAAGTTAGTGTCTGAGGATGATGGGACTATAGATAGGTTTAATTCTTTCCTGTGGTTTTAAAGAATAAGCATGCATTTATAACTAGAAAAAAGAAATCAGCAAGCCCATGTTAACTTCTCACCAAAAAGACCTAAGCACAACCCTTCCACTGCCCCTCCTGAGGCAAGTCACTGGTTTTGGTTTTAGTGATCCTAATTAGCTGTAACTTAATTTGGAAAAAACCTATCAAAAATATATATGAACTTCAAGTGTTAGTTTTGACAAATAATTACTAAGGATCTATTTATTATACCAGGTACTGACAAACTTATGTTGTATAGATACCATTTTCCTTTTGGTTTTGGAATGTGTGTAGCCTGTCCTCTTGACCCTCCCGGATGTTACTCATGCCACCACACCCAGGTCACGGAGTGCCAGGGATGGGACTCAGCCTCTCGCATGCCGAGCGAGCGTTCTCCCAGCTGAGCTGTGTCCCCACCCACAACCAGCATCCTCACCACTCCGTTTACATCCGCGTCGTACCAGGATCAGGCAGCGCAGTTTCTGTTCTGATGACAGTGTGGGGCCACACTGAGAGTGGATGGGAGCCAGTCTAGGAGGAGAGGCTGCTGAGGAGGAGAGGCTGCTGAGGAGGCTCTCCATGTTGGCAGTTCCAACAGTGATGTGGGCCAGTCCAGTTTACTTAGGCAAGAAGACCAGGGGGCATTTAGCTCTACACATGGAGGACAGAGGCAGGGTATGTCTGGGGACACTGTTAGTGACCAATGCCCTTCCTAGTTCTCACTGGGAACAGGCACATGGGCCTCTGGGTAGGTAGTGTGCACCTGTCACTGAGCTCTGGTGGTCCTCTCCCTGGGGTCGCTTTTCAATCAAGCAGGCAGTTTCAGAGTTAGCATTTTACAGGTAGGTGTGTGTGTGTGTGTGTGTGTGTGTGTGTGTGTGTGTGTGAGAGAGGGGGGGGGAGACAGACAGACAGACAGAGAAAGATTTAAAATGAATCATGTGACCGCATGTGCAAGTGCACACTTGTCTTAGCACTCAGGAGGCCGAGGCAGGAGATCAGGAGTCTGAAGCCAGCCTGATATTATCTAGGAAAATAGATAAATAAATAAGGATGAAATTTGACCCGAATCCCACTTGGGTCCTCAGGGAAGGTCTTGTGGTGGGTTGGGGGTGTGTCGGTGTGTCAGAACAGAGGGCTCCGGCCTTCAGCTGCAGCGTGAGGTCACTTTAGCTGTGCAGGAGAATGGTATTGTCTTGAAATGTCACTGCATGGCGGAGTACCGGTTTGTAAAAGTGTGAGCATCACACAGGTAACAAAGGGCTTAGGAGCGGAATCGGGAAGTGCCGAGTGTCAGGCCCACTGCCTCTGTCTCCCCACACAGGGCGGGGCTTGTGTCTGTCAGGCCCACTGCCTCTGTCTCCCCACACAGGGCGGGGCTTGTGTCTGTCTGCCTTAGTGTAGTTAGGTCTCAGGGACGAGGTGCAGTCCTTGTTCAGACACAGCTGTACTGGCATGGAGGTATTTCTGGAGTATTTGCTGGCTCAGTGGGCAGATGTCTCAGTTACCTGGTGAGGACCTGGTGAACTTTGCCCTTGGCTCTGTGTACAGGGTTATTCTCGCCCTCTGTGCTGTGGCTTCGTAGAGTCGGCTGCACCTCTCCCCATCTGCACGGATACCCAGATCAGATCTCTAGCTGTCCTAATGTCTCATCTCCTGTCTCCTCCCACCTGCTTGTTCCATCTGCTTGTTCTGTGGGTCTTGGCTGTTTTCCTCAGCAGTTTCCTCTTCTTCCCATCTGGGCTGGGTAGTTTTTTTGTCACTTGACATAACGTAGGGTCACCTGGGAACAAAGGCTCCCTCTCACCTCAGTTGAGGATTTGCCTAGATCAAATTGGCCTGTGGGCATGTCTGTCGGGGATTGTCTTGATTACTAATTGATGTAGGAGGGCCCAGCCCACTGTGGGTGGCACCATCTCTAGGCTGGTTCCGAGCTGCTTAAGAGAGCTAGCTAGCTTGTAATGAGTCAGTAAGCATCGTTTTCCTGAGCCTGCTTCTGAGTTCCTTCTTTAAACTGACTGACAGAGGTGTACTATGCAGTAAGCGTCTCCCTCCTCTAGGTTGCTTTGGTCACCATGTTACCACAGCATATAGCGAGACCACTACTTCTGAAATTTGCGTGTGGTGACATCCACCAGGTTCCCTCAGTGCAATGGCCTATGGCCCTGTGATAGTCAGAATCGTGATGTAAGTTTGTTTTCCTCCAAAATCTGTGTGGCTCCCACTGATCTGAGGACTGAGCCTGCACTCTAGCCCGTCCTGATCTGTCATCTGTAATCTCTCTCCTCTCTCACTCTCACCATGTTCCTCTCCCTCTCCCTCTGTAGCCCAGGTTCCTGCCTTACAGTGCCGGCCACAGTAGCTGTCGTTCTGGAGTGTCACCCACTGCTCCTTTTAAATCCTGCCTGGCCCGAGAGCATCCTGGCAGTTCATCTGACACATGTCATCCCTCCCCTACACACATGCTCACGCACACAGACAGACCATCATGCACACGTGTGTATTTCTGACTTGGAGCAAGGATATGAGAGCACAGCTGTGCACACTCTGAGACCCCCCTGCAAGTGTCAGATCTCCCCACACTCACAGGAGCTATCCTAATGCTGTGGTTTGTGGGGAAAGGGAACAGAACAAACTAAGGGAAGACTTGGGCCAGCCTCAGAAGGTTCCGGGCACAGTGCTGCTTTGTCCTTGGGAAGATTTATGCTCTTGGCATTTCTGTGTCACAGCTTGAGCAGTGTCGTCAGCTGGGAGTTGCTTTACTGCAACTTCAGAGTCCAGACTCGGTTGGTTGGTTGTAGCACATGGCTGCCGGAGAGTCTGCTGTTAGCAGCTGCCGTAGCCACCTTTCTTCTTTGGAAATTCCAGAGGACTGGAGGTTACTTTGTGGAGCCTGGGTTGAAGGCATTTGTCATGCATTTGTCAGTATTGTCCAAGTTACTCTGATTGTGATCTGGGCAGAGTGACAGAGTGGCCACTAGCCAGGGCTGCGGTGTCAGCTGCTGGGGTGAGAGCTCACTTACCAAGTCAGGCTCTGTGGCCGTGGGCCACATCTCAGCTTGTTCCTCTTTCTAGTGTCGAGTGCGATGATCCTTCCAGAGCCCTGCCATGATGGTTAAAAGTGATGATTTCTGAGAACTCCCAAACACTCCTGACCCGGGCACGCAGCGTCCACTGGCGTGTGCTGCCAACACCAACGTTACTGTCTGTTTGCACGGCATGCTTTTATACAGCTGGGCAGGTTGGAAGCACGCAGCACTTACTGAAGGAGTTAATCAGCAGATCCTTCGCTGATGACAAGCACCCCGCGTGTCATTCACCTCTAACTTCCTAGACTGACAGTTGGTGGACTTCACAGAGATGTGTTCTTGCTTCTCACTGCCTGCAGCTGCGTAAATACCCACCATGTTTATGTTTGCACTTTCCATCATAAAGACTTCATTTTTCTTTCCTGTCTCCATGCAGTGGCCAGTTTGGCAAAGCCTGGTACTTTTGCTGGCAATGATGCAATTGTAGCCTTTGCAAGAAACCATCAGTTGAATGTGGTGATCCATCAACTTAATGCCCCTTTGTGGCAGGTAGGTCGCCTGTGTAGGAATTGTCTAAGTTAGCTCTGGGGATGTCCTCTAGAGGACGGGCTTGACTTGCGATGCTGACCTCAAAGAGGAGTTTGGACCGTGAACCTAAAGATGGGGAACCCGTGGGACTTGGATCTGCCCCTGTGCTGGGTGCGAAAGGAGTCTGGAGCGTGAGCGGGAAGCAGTTTACGATGCTGAGATATTACTCAGCAGTCAGCTACGTGGGTGATTCGAGGACAGGACCTAATGTGGAATACTTCTCATAACTCTATTAAACTGTTTTAGTATATAAATACAGATTGTAGCTTTGAAGTAAGCCTGTCCCCCGGGGTTGTGTGAGTTTTAGGAGTCAGAAGCGTCATGGAGTCCATTATGATGACTGTGCGTGCTATAATGACTAAGAAGTGTTTCTGGTCAGCGGGTGCTGGCTTTCATTCAGCTTCATTTCTTTGTTTTGCTTTTTGCTACAATAAATATTTTACAGCAAGTGTTTGCTCCAGGCTGAGATATGTTAAGCCACATGTCTCTCCATTTCTAAGTATGTGTCCATTCATCTCCTTCACCTTCTCTTTGCATCCTGCATTAATGTCACCTGTCCGTCATGAAGCCAGATGGTCCCCTTATCAGTTCTCCCAGAATTGAGAGGGTTTCTGTCACTTTGCGTCTTGGCTCCAGACGTGGCTTCTGCTTTCACTGACCAGCTTCCCTGGGTCACCATTTTGAACTTTGTCTTATTTAGAAAGCTAAAATGTTTTAAATGAATCAAAACTGGGAAATTCAGAGTCACACTGACTGGAATTGTGAGTGGTAGCATTTTTAGTGCGAGTCGGCCATTCACCTTACACTTGGGCTTAGGCACGTGACTGGAAACTGCATATCACAGTGTTTCTACAGTGCATCTTAAACACATGTACATGAGTTCACTCACCACACTCGCACGCACGCACATGCACACATATACACGCACATGTACGCACACACACACGCACACCCCTCTGCGTGCATTGCTATATTAATGGGGTGCCGCCTGCGTGCACTGCTTTGTGAGTCCCTTAGGTATGGCCTGGCCCCTTTTCTTTTAGAAAGAGGATTCACTTATTAGAAATATCAGTTACACATACCAGAATTCACCCTTTTCCTGTTTCTAGTGGTATGTTCTGACATTCCCAAAGCGCCACCATCAGCATGTGGAGTCGCCGCACTCTGCCCCATGGGATCAATGTCCTCCCTTGTCCTCCCACCTCTGGGAGCCTCTGTTTGATTTCTTCCTTTTTAGGTGTGCTCTTGTGTCACATGAATGGAAGTCTGGAGCCTTTTGTATCGGACACAGCGTCCTTTTAACAGCCTTACCAAGGCCAGAGTGAAGTGGGTGCTGGCGGGATGAGGGGGGACGTCCACTTCAGGGATGCAGTGACACAGCAAGGGAACGAGCAAGGGAAGGAGGGAGCGGGAGGGAAACAGGATCCATGGCCTTGCCCAGTGTTGCCGGTGTCGGGTAGCAGAGAGGGCCCTGTTCTCAGTGCTGGCCCAGAACTCAGCTGCCCTGCAGTGTGTTTCTGTGTGTTAATGTTTGCGCTGGCAGCAGGGTCGCTGGAGCACCAGAGTAGATTGTATGAAGAGCCTACTGGGAGAAGCCAGGCACCCACGAGGGCAGCCACCTCCGCTTCCCTGGAGATAACTGTTCCATTTCTTTATCACCCTAATTCTTACTTTTTTCCAAATCTTTCTGTACTGTTGTGGTTTATGACTTGTAAAACAGTGAAACTATATATGTAAAACAAGTTTCCAGTGGCTCTACCCTGCGTGGAGATGCAGTCACGTTCTGAGCTCCTGCATTAATGATGACTTGGCTCAGACTCGACCTGGATACTGAGACCTGCACTTCTGCTGCCTTGGCGTGCCCTCCTGTGAGCGGTCTCCGTGATAATGTAGCAAACCGCAGACCTGCTAGTAACAGCTGGTGCCGACTGCTCTGGGTGATTTGCGGTTATAACGTACACACGTTGTCAGTACAGTTAATGATGTTAGGGACTTTGTTAGTGTCCCTTTTGGGGGACAACAGTGCTGCCACCGTGTGGGATGTCCGCCCAGACCACTGCCTTTCAGACCTAGGTGTTCTACAGAGGCTTTCCCGGGTCTGTGAGGGGTTGTGTGGTCCTGCGCACTTGCCGGGTTTGGACGGTGAATAAGTTAACGGTCGTCTTGGATTACCTGGGACTTTCAGTGCAAACAAGAAGAGCGGATGTGTTGGAGTTAATGGCAGCACAGTTCTGGGGGCAGTCAGAATTACTTTTGTTTCTGTGACATGGGCATTTGAGGGGAGCTACCCAGACTTGCACCTAGTTTTGTATGTTTTTGCATGATTTTAGGGAGTTGGTGTTTGTTGTATCCCAGGATGAGGTTGACATGTAACACGCTGTGACCAGTGCTCAGGTCTGTGTGCTGTACTATACGGCTTTCCTCTGTATGGTTTTGTCTTGGGACCGGTGTGAGTGGCAGGTTTTAAGGTTGTTGCTGCTCGTTGGCTGTCTCATTGTGACAGATAGAAAAGGAAGGTGAGTTTATTCGAGCTAATGAGCCATTTCAGGCCCATTTGCATGGATCCATTTTAAGGTCTTCAAGAGGGTCTATAAACTTTATACTTGACATTCTTCTTTTCTTCTTCTTCTTCTTCTTCTTCTTCTTCTTCTTCTTCTTCTTCTTCTTCTTCTTTCTTCCTCCTCCTCCTTCCTCCTCCTCCTCCTCCTCCTCCTCCTTCTTCTTCTCCTCCTTCTTCTTCTTCTTCTTCTTTTTTTTCAAAGATAATCTCAAAGTGTTTGAGCTTCAGGCTCTCCCATCAGAAGGAGCCTGTGCAGTCAAGAGGTGAGGTACTTAATTTTATGGCTTCACTGCAGGCCTGCCTCTGGCTTTTTATTCACTTCCAAATGGGTTCATTTGCACATTGGCAAATGCTACATTGGCACAGGGAAGCCTACAAGCCTGGGAAAGCAAGAGCTCAGAGACAGGTGTGGCCTACAGAGTTGTGTGTGTCTGTGTAGGGCCTGCAGGCCCAGACTCCCACAGGCCTACCTTCCAGGTCTTCTCTGTGTTGGCAGATTCGAGGCACAGACAAAAGCAGCGCGAGGGAGCTCCACATCGCCTACCGGTACGGGGAACACTATGACAGCGTCCGGAGGATCAATGACAACTCAGAAGCTCCAGCTCATCTCCTAACTGACGTGAGTGAAGCCCAGCTCCTTCTGCTTTCAGGCCTGAGGAGACAGGCGCAGGGCTGTGTCCTTGAGCTAAGTACTGTAGGCCAGCTGTGGTTGCTGTTCATGAAAAGTTGCTGTCAGGGAGCCGTCGATCAGATTGCTAAAATATTTCAGGTCTCAGAGAACCTGGCTGCCTAGCCTGATAACCTGGGTTCCATCCTAGGAACCCACACGGTAGAAGGAAAGAATCCCTGTGTACAAGATGTCTTCTGACATGCTCACAGGGTCGTGACATGGGTGCGAGCATGCCCATGCATACACACAAATGTAAAAAAACTCAACATCTTTCTTACTTTCTAGTGAGGTGAGACCCTCCCCTAGCAGGCACCTGGGGTTGTCATGGCTACATGGGTGCAGGTTCTGTTATCCCCTCAGTAGATTCCAGGTTAGTCACTTAGCGCTTAAAGGACAGATGGGTTGCATTATCTGTATAGCTTCGTTTCCTGCTCCCCCTTGTCTGTGTGAGTGAGTGTCTGTGTGAGTGAGTGCCTGTGTGAGTGTGCCTGTGTGAGTGAGTGCCTGTGTGAGTGAGTGCCTGTGTGAGTGTCTGTGTGGTGCCTGTGTGTGGTGAGTGCCTATGTGGTGAGTGCCTGTGTGGTGAGTGCCTGTGGTGTGGTGAGTGTCTGTGTGGTGAGTGTCTGTGTGGAGGTGGTGTCTGTGTGCCTGTGGAGTGCCTATGTGAGAGCCTGTGTGTGTCTGTGTGTTGTGTGCCTGTTGGAGGTGTCTTTCTGCCTGTGTGGTGTGAGTGTCTGTGTGAGTGAGTGTCTGTGTGGAGTGGGTGCCTGTGTCAAAGTGCCAGTGCCTGTGTGGTGAGTGTCCTGGTGGTGCCTGTGAGTGAGTGTCTGTGGTCTGTGTGAGTGTCTGTGTGGGTGAGTGTCTGTGTGTGCCTGTGAGTGTCTGTGTCTGTGAGTGTCTGTGGTGTCTGAGTGTGCCTGTGTGAATGAGTGCCTGTGTGTCTGTGTGAGTGTCTGTGTGGTGTGCCTGTGTGGTGAGTGCCTGTGTGTGAGTGTCTGTGTGGTGGTGTCTGTGTGTGTGTGTGGGTGTGGTGGTGTCTGTGTGGGTGTCTGTGTGGAGGAGTGTGTGTGGTGTGCCTGTGTGGTGAGTGTCTGTGTGAGTGGTGTGTCTGTGTTTCTGTGCTCATGAGTATGTGGTGCATATGCCTGTGTGTACACACAGAGGCCAGAGAGGGCATCGAGTGTCCTGTCAGTTCCACCTATCCTTTTGAGGCAGCTTCTCTGATTCTGAACCTTTCAAGAGATTTTTGTTTGTCTAGACTAGTCACTGGTGTGAGCCAGCATTCCTCCTGTTTCCACCTCCACAACACTGGGGTTCAGGTGCACCCCAGGCCCTGCTTACCTTATATTGCGAGGACCTGAATTCAGGCCTTCTGCCTACACAAGCTCTCTCCAGCCCATGTCTGCTATTTTTACCCTTTCTCTAGCCCAAGCCTTGTAAGTACTCAGATCCTTCATGCACGGCGCTCTTTACATTTAACACATCTTGGAGCTGAATTCATAGCAGTGCACGAAAGACTTCCTGACTCTCTTTTTGAAGGCTCATGACACGCCGCATGACACTCGCCGTGTGGATCCATTATAACCTGCTACCAGTCTCTTACCATCCGTCTTAGATGCCTTCCAGCCTGTGCTGTTAGACACAAGGCCTAGTGTCCTAGTATGGCTCAGTTCTTTCAGATAAATCGAGAGCCTTTTGTGTATCAAGGTGTTTTGATACACGCTACCGTGTCACGTAGGTCACTGCCTTCAGTTTACATTTTAGCTTGTAGTGTATGGCTCTTGACACATCCTTTTAATTTTTTATCTATCTATCTATCTATCTATCTATCTATCTATCTATCTATCTATCTAGGTTTTTCAAGACAGGGTTTCTCTGGAACTCACTCTGTAGACCCAGGTGGCCTCAGAGATCTGCCTGCCTCTGCCTTCCCAGTGCTGGGATCAAAGCTGTGCGCTACCACCAGCTGCCTGCCACACCTTTACGATCTTTGTCAGGATAAGGGAAAAGTCTTTTGATTTTTTAACATAATGGATTTTTTTTTTAGCTTTGCGTGTGTTCGTGTGTGCACGCATGCTCGCGCCTTAGAGTCCAGACAAGGACGTCATCAGATCTACTGGAGTTGCAGTTACCGGTCGTTGTGAGCTGCTGTGTGGGCTGGGAAACAAACTCTGGTCCTCTGCAAGAGCAGCCCACTCTTGGCTGCTGGGCCAGCTCTCCCGCGCCCCTCCAGCCCCTCTCAACGTGGTTTTGCGACATTTTGTCATCACTCAGTCTGTGCCCCTTTCCTGTGTTACTGCGTCCTTCCTTTTCTGTGAACTGATTTATTTATATTTTTGTTCATTTTTGTCTTTTTGTCTAATGCTTTTAGGAACTTCATACATGCTTCTGTGAGAAATTATAGGTATTTCCTTGCCTGCTACTTCTGTGTGCCTGTTGTGGTCTCTGCCGTGAAAGTTTGTGGGTTTTAGGTAAATTTATCGATACTTTTTAGGTCTGCTCTTCCTCCCTGCCCCTCCCCCATCCTCCTGTCCTCTTCCTCCTTGAATGGTTTGGTTTATTAAGTGGTGCTAGCTATCAAAGATGGCCGGCAAGTGCCGTGCCACTCGGACGTCTCCCAGCCCTAACAGGATTTCCTTACATGTCTCTAGGGCTTGGGGTCATAACTAGAATGGCCTTTCCCACTCTGAGGTAGAAGTGAGCCCATAGGTGTTTTAATACATTTTTGTTTTCTCTGGTTAGCCTTGGCTTTTCTGGAACTTACAATGTAGCCCAGACTGACCTCCAACTCAGAGATCTACCTGCCTCGGCCTCTCGAGTGCTGGACTAAAGGCGTGCACCAGGCCTGACGTATAGTCATATTTTTATTTTTATTCAGCCTTAGTTTTAACTTTTAGTTTTTTGAGGAGAGCCCTACGTTGACTTTGAACTTGCTGTGATCCTCCTGCCTCCTGTTTTGGATATGTGTAGTGGAGATGTTACAGATGTGGACTCCTACACCAGACCCCTGTTTCTTTTCTGTGAAATCTTGCTCCGTTTGGAGTTTGTCTTTCTGAGGCTGTGAGGGCTGGGTCTCAGCTTTCCGCCCGTGTGCTTGCCTATCTGCCGGCAGACTGCCTCTGCGCACTGCGGGCTTCCTTCCTGGGCTAAGACCCACACTGGCTGCGCACATCCATTCCATATGTGTTTGCGGCTCCTTTAGCTGCTTGGTTCTGCCCCGCTGCCCCCTGTGTGTTGACGCCCGGCTGTTTTAATTAATGCAAGTCTGTCGTAAAATCTGGTACAGTTTTTCACTTACTAATTATTTTATGATTTCCTGTTTTGCTTTTTAAAATTGGCTTGCTTTTTTAAAAAATGTGATCTCCTTTAAAGGTTTATCTGTTGTCTTCAGTTGTGTGCTATATGTGCATCTGTCCGAGTGCATCTGTGTGAGAGCGAAGGCTCCTGAGGCCTCAGACCCTCTGGAGCGGTCAGGGGATTGTGGGCCGCGTGGTGTGCATGCTGGGACCTGCTCAGCCCCCCTCCAGCTCTTCTCACTGCATCCTCCTGTGAGTTCTCATTCGTGTGAATGGGTGCTGTGCCTAAGTGTATGTCTGCACCAAGTATGTGCCTGGTTCCCTCAGAAGCCAGAGGAAGCCAAAAGACGGCATTGGATTCCCTGGAACAGGAGTTAGAGATGGTGGTGAGCCACCATGTGGGTGCTGGGAACCAAACCTGGGACTGCTGGAAGAGCAGTCAGTGCCCCTAACTGCTGCTCAGCCTGTTGCCTTTTGTTTTTGCTTTTGAGGCAGAGTCTCATGTAGCCCAGGCTAACCTTGAATTTTGTGTGTAGCTAAGGATAGGAACTTCTGATGCTCCTGCTTCTGCCTCTCGTGTGCTCGGAGTCTAGAAGTGGATCTTTTTCTGTTCATGTTTCCTAGCTGGTCATTGTCCGGATGAACCCTTCTGACTCAGCCCGAGGTTCTGTAGGATTCTCTCTCAAGCACTGAGATGGAATCCATCACTTCACACGTAGCATCCACTTCAGTCGGACACCCCAAGGTCCTTGACCATGTCTTCTCGTGGTTCCAAACTGTCATCATCCCCACAGAAGGCCTCACAGCAACAAAGCAGTCCTTCTTTGTCCATGAATGGAATGGTGTTTTTGACCTTTGCTGTCTGGCCTTTTCCACGTAGCATGGTGTTTGTGAGATTCAGCCATGCTGTAGCTGTAACAGTGCATCTTTTTTTTTTTTTTTTTTTTTGGTTCTTTTTTTTGGAGCTGGGGACCGAACCCAGGGCCTTGCGCTTCCTAGGTAAGCGCTCTACCACTGAGCTAAATCCCCAGCCCCGTAACAGTGCATCTTGGTGACATTCCGCTGTGTGGTGTGCCCAGCCGCACTGCCCCAGTTACTTTTCTATTGCTCTGATAGAACACCACGGCCAAGGTAACTTAGAAACGAAAGGAGCTTAAGGCTTCCGAGGGTCAGAGCCCATTGGCCAAGCAAAGGTGTGGCAGCAGGAACAGCTGTGAGCTCTCCTCTGATTGGCAGATAGGAGGCAGGGAGGGAGGGACTCACAGGTTTTTCCTTGTTTTCAGTTTTAAACAAGCTTTATGGAGTCTGGCTGCTGGCTTACAAGTACACAGCGTGCCCGCGGTTTGCACTGTGCCACATTGCTGTGGATTTTCATGGTGGTTTGTGGGTTGTTTTGGAGGGTACAGAATTTTCTTACCTAAGTAGTGGCTTCTTTTCTCCTACTGACCACTTCACTTCTGTTGGTCTGTGTGCCTCGGCTGATAAAACTGAGATGTCCATCCATCAGTGCTGATGGCGGGGACCCCTCACTCCTATGCTTGCCTCTAACTGCGGTGAAGGCGGCATCCTGAGGGCGAGCCGCGGCCAATGACTGCACGATGCTTTTCTAGTGGGTCGCCCCGACAATAACATTTCTGTTGCCTGTGTCTCACACGTGGCTAACTTCCTGGGCCTTGAAGGGAGGAGGCACTTTGCCAGAGGGTCGGTCTCCTCAGGCTGCTTCTCGTCGAGACTGTCAGGGATATATTCCCCACAGCCGGGCTCCACTCAGACTTTACTGCCAAGTACGCGTCTCCATGCCCATTATTGATGGACTGCAGAAAGAGATGTGGCTGTGTAGTCAAAGGGTGGGTAGGGATGGTTTTAGAGTCCATCTTGGGTTCTGTCATAGAGGCCTGCGTGCCTCGAGTGAACCTCACTGTAATACGTAAGCCTTTGGTGGGGGAGTGGGGCGTGCCTCACTGCCATGTGCCCAGAGCGAGCTGAAAATCAGGGAACGTGACAACCAGATGAGAGCTGGGTCCATGTGTTTTCAAGGCTAGCATTGTAAGTTGAGAAGCTCAACAGGTATGAACATAGGGACAGTCCTCTGTACACTGCAAGGTATGAACAGAGGGACAGTCTGTACACAGCAAGGTGTGAACAGAGGGACAGTCTGTACACAGCAAGGTGTGAACAGAGGGACAGTCTGTACACAGCAAGGTGTGAACAGAGGGACAGTCTGTACACAGCAAGGTGTGAACAGAGGGACAGTCTGTACACAGCAAGGTGTGAACAGAGGGACAGTCTGTACACAGCAAGGTGTGAACAGAGGGACAGTCTGTACACAGCAAGGTGTGAACAGAGGGACAGTCTGTACACAGCAAGCAGACACACTGTGTGCTGCCAGACTCGGCCGTCGCTGCACAAGCACTGCAGTGCCTTGCTGCTCCTGTTCCTGAGTGGTTCCTCCCAGCCTCTGTCCTCAGGGCTATGCCCTGGATTCTCAGGGTGTGGGTGGGTGAATCGAGCCACTGTTGTTCTCTTCAGCATGAATTCTTCTCCGTGTTTGGATGGTTTGTGATTCAGTATCGTCATGGGTTGGAGAGTCGAATGGAATTTGCTGGAGCAATGATTCCTATGCTGTTTTTCTTTTAGTTCCAGATGCTTCATCAAGATAGAACAAATAAAAAAGAGAAAATGAAGACACAAGGGGTGGACTTTAAAGACAGTCTGAGAGATGACATGGAAGATGCTGTCCAGAAAGTTGGCAATGCAACTGGATGCACGGTTAGTACCCTTCCCTGCAGGTGTGCCTCACAGCTGGATGCACAGTTAGTACCTTTCCCTGCAGGTGTGCCTCACAGCTGGATGCACAGTTAGCACCCTTCCCTGCAGGTGTGCCTCACAGCTGGATGCACAGTTAGTACCTTTCCCTGCAGGTGTGCCTCACAGCTGGATGCACAGTTAGCACCTTCCCTGCAGGTGTGCCCACAGCTGGATGCACAGTTAGTACCTTTCCCTGCAGGTGTGCCTCACAGCTGGATGCACAGTTAGCACCCTTCCCTGCAGGTGTGCCTCACAGCTGAATGCACAGTTAGTACCTTTCCCTGCAGGTGTCCCTCATAGCTGGATGCACAGTTAGCACCCTTCCCTGCAGGTGTGCCTCACAGCTGAATGCACAGTTAGTACCTTTCCCTGCAGGTGTGCCTCACAGCTGGATGCACAGTTAGCACCCTTCCCTGCAGGTGTGCCTCACAGCTGGATGCACAGTTAGCACCCTTCCCTGCAGGTGTGCCTCACAGCTGAATGCACAGTTAGTACCTTTCCCTGCAGGTGTGCCTCACAGCTGGATGCACAGTTAGCACCCTTCCCTGCAGGTGTGCCTCACAGCTGAATGCACAGTTAGTACCTTTCCCTGCAGGTGTGCCTCACAGCTGGATGCACAGTTAGCACCCTTCCCTGCAGGTGTGCCTCACAGCTGGATGCACAGTTAGCACCCTTCCCTGCAGGTGTGCCTCACAGCTGAATGCACAGTTAGCACCCTTCCCTGCAGGTGTCCCTCACAGCAGTATGCTCAGTGCTGTGCCTCATAGCAGGTGCTACCATGCAGAGCTGGCCTGTCAGAGCCCAAGAGACAGGAGAGCTGTTAACTCATCTCCCTTGTTTGGTGGGCTTCATCTTTTCTGAGAGGGATTTGCTCTAGTAAAGGTCTAGTTTTATAAAGACAGTTTATTTATAAATGCATTGACAAGGCTGCCAACTTGAAGTTCTTGTTGGAACTTGATCTTGACAGATGAGGGCTGGGAACCTTGTCAGTTCCTCTGCTCTGTGTTCCCGTGTGTCAGACAGATGAGGCAGAGCTCTGGAGCGCCACACAAGCCACAGCCTTAGTGTTTCTCTGGTCTTTGATAGGATTCTAACTTAATAGTCCAGAAGCTGGAAGCTGAGAGTCACACTATCGAGCCTGCAGTAACCGCCCTGCTTCAGATGAACCAGGGGACAAGCAAGGGTAAGTCTACAACTGGGCCCTGTGGGTAAGCTGCAAGGGACCATGCTGGCGCTCCCTTGAGATGCTGTTCACAGTTCTCCTGATTGCCGTAGTGGCCACTCTGTCCATCCGCCCCTTCAAGTGCTGTGAGCATCTGTCAGTCAGGACAACAAGCAGCGCTGCCCAGTGTTTGTGCGTTTCAGTCTTAGCGGCCACTGTATTGGACGGTGTAGGGTGGGGTCATGCTTTGCTTCTAGATCTGGGATGCAAATGAATACTTTATCCCTAAAACGTATCTTTAAAAAGTTTATCAAAGGAGACAAACCCTGCTGGCAGAAAGTTGGCTCGAGCCTTGCAGTGAGCCAGGGCTTTCCATGTTCTCCTGCAGCCTTCCTGACGGTTGATGTGAGATGAGAGTCGCCGAAGTCCATCTCAAGGGACCTGGCTTTGAAAGTGACAGGGGTCTGGGGACCTGGTGATCCTGGAGTCACTTAACTGCAGTTGCTTTGTGTAACTGCTGGGTTCTTGGTTTTAACGAAGTGTCTTTCTTTGGAAGATGTGGAGAAGAGCCTTGAGCCTGGTGACAGAGTGAAGCAGCGTGGCCTTTCGTGTGAGGAGGCAGGCGGCGGCTCCAGACTCTCTGGAAATCAGGGCAGAAACGAAGGCAGAGTGGAGACCAGTGAGGCTCGGGCCAGCCCTGGTGAAGAGAGCAGAGCGCATAGGAAGAGCCAGTGCCCGAAGGTATGGGGGCGGGGGGGAGTCGGGGTGGGGGGAGTCAGGGGGGGGTCGGGGCGGGCTCTGTAGCAGGGAGGGACGGCGTCGCACCCCAGTGTGCAGCGTTCTGGATGTATGGAACTGGTTCTTGCAGAGCATCGGTGCAGGCACACTAAGGTGCAGAAGAGGACCTTGCTTGTCCCACAGTCACAGGAGGAGGAAGTGTCCACCCTCTGAGCCGAAGCATGGCTGCCGCCTTCCGTGTGGCATTACTGGAGGGCACAGGCTGCCTTCTATGTGGATCTTTGTGCTGTGCAGTCTTTTCTAGCATGAAGTGTGGGTGAAATGGAGGCACGTCTCTCTAATGAGTGAGGCTCTTGGTAACCTGCCAGATGCACCCCTGCACCCCTGCATCCCTGCATCCCTGCCCAGCTCCAGCAAGTGCCCGTGATGCCGGTCGTCTGTCCAGGTTAAAACGCGTCTTAAAGGCAGATGTCCTGAGCTAGACTACCAGACAGCGCGCAGGCACGAGGGTGCAGTCTGAGTCTTACCGCAGTTCTCTAGGGCCTTAAATGATGGAGAGCGTGTCTCCAGGCCGCTGTGAAATCTGTCAGCTGCTGGACTAGGGACACTGTCTTTGTGGGTCACGTAGATCGGCTCATGAAGAGGATTGATTTTATTTGATGCTTCGGGAAGGGAATATAAGTTTCAAAGTATATTTGAACGTCTAACAGAAAAGAAGTCATTCTGGTCTCTTGGGCCCAGAGCCCTGCAGCCAGAGACCCACATGGCTCCTCCTGTCTATTCCAGGTCACAAACAAGCAGCGGAGGGAACAACAGCGGCTGGAGAAGAAGAAGCGTCAGGAGGAGAGGCACCGCCTCAAAGCCCTGGAGAACAGAAATGGCAGCAGAGACCAGGGCAGAAGTGGAGCAGACGTGAACACGCAGGTCACCTTGGTGAAGACCTTCGCTGCTCTCAACATCTGACTCTCGCACCCAAGAGCTGAACGATGCACGTTGCAGACAAGGCTTCCCAGCCACGTGTCCCCTGAGGAGGAGACAACTGTCAGCACCCACACACGAGCCCAGAGGAGCCAGTGTCCTTCAAGCTGCCTCTTTCTCTCCTGTGTTCTGTTGTGTGAGAGTGTGGTGACACCATTCACCTTCTGGAACTCAAACAAAATACTAAGTCATAGGTGGGTCACGGGGCCAGGAGGCTTTGCTTGCCCTGTCAATCAGAGTGTGGTGGCTCTAGGCTCTTCCCTTGATGCCTGAGAGGGGGTTCCTTGTAATAATTCTTGAAGTCGTTAGCACAATCATTAGACATCTTCGTGACAACGCCCTTTGTTTCTCTCTCATTTTCCAGCAGGATGAGCGTCTTGCTTTCCCAGCTCAAGAGTGTGTTGAGATTTGATTTACTTCTGATACAGGTCACTCGGACATGTCAGTGATAGGACAGGGCGGGGAGCTCACAGCAGCCAGGGAGGTCGAGGCCATCTCCTTCCTCCTGTCTCAGGTATCCTCTCAGAGTGGGTGCCCCTCCCCTTGCCAGCCACATGGTGCATGTGCCTGGCTGTGGGCGAGACCTGGGTTTGCTGGGCCCCGCAGTGCAGGGGACTTTGGGACAGTTAGGAGAAGGTGTGGCTCTGCTGTGGCACAGCTGAGTTCGGAAGTGTGGCTGAGTTTACTGTAGCTGTGCGGGACGAGCTGGGGCTCTTAGGTTCTGCCTTGGAAGAATCTAACGACATTGTCTATGGCAGCAGTCTACAGGGACACCGTTTTCCATGCTTGAATTTTAAATAACTCTTTTTCTTTTTGCTATGCTAGACTCAGAACAATGCCTACGGAGAGAGAAATGGTGGTTTGAGCTTACAGGTTGTCAGCTTCATGAACATGAAACTGGAGTGAAGTCCCGTAGCATAGCCTAGCAAGCTGGCTCTAGCCAAGTCTGGTCCCAGCACTGACACAGAGGCCGCATTGCTGCAAGTTTGAGGCCATCCTGGGCTGTGTACTGAGTTCCAGGCTAGCGAGGGTTAGGATGAAAGGTCCCGCTTCACTCCCCACGCGTGAGGTCGGGGGGAATCTTACAAACATGCATCCTGAATTTTATTTGGAAGTTAACCTTGTTTGGATTTCAGTACCTCAGAGAGTACAGCAGTGGAGGAGGCTGCGTGGCTAAGCTGGATGGCCAGGGAGGCCTGCCCCATGGGTGCGGGTCCACAGACTAGGTTATGTGGACATTAAACTGTCATGTGTCAGGCGAACAACCATGACTAAAGTCGATGCCCTCTGGGAACCTCATGTTTGGACTAATCCTGTATGCTGGGTCAAAAGATGAAATTATTCCTTGTCACTAGAGGCAAAAGGAAAATCACAAAAGCATGTAGATGCAGACACCATTGTCTCGGGCTCATCCAGTCGCCTGACCAGCAGGCTGCTGGCTTCTTCAGGGTGGTGATGTCCTTAAATTGTCCATTTGTTCAGCTTTGGAACTTGGCGTTTGGAGCACCTGAAGTCTCCTGGACTCTCTCCCAGGACGCAGTGTAGGTTCCCGGGTATACAGTCCAGGACATTGCAATGCTGTGCAGATTTGCAAATGACACAGTCAGTCCCAATAAGTAAGAGAGGGTGGTGGCTGCTGTGCTCTGAGGCGGGGACCAGGCTGCCTCTGGAAGCAGTGTTCTCTGAGGTCACCCAGGCAGTGTCTGAGTGAATGCTCTTTGCTCCCAGCTTTGTACTGCCTCACGGCAGAGTGCCAGGTCCTTGCAGAAAGGTCAGCGCTGTTTACAAAAACCTCAGGATTGGAAGTCTGAAGTGGCAAGCCTGGGGTAGCATGCTCGGTGTTGGGGTACTTGCCCAGTGTGTAGGAACCCTGGGTTCCATCCCAGCACTTAAAAATCCAAGCTGTGGCTAGCATTTAGCAGCCCATGTAGTGCCTTCTTAGAACTGCTCTTCACCTGACAGGAAGCTGCCTTGGGTCTCTTGGGTGTCAGAGTCCTGGGGATTCACAAAAGAACACCCTTCTCTACTACAAATTTGCATTTAGTTCTGGGTTACCTGCCTCTGGCAGTAGCCTCTGCTTTCTAGAACACAGTGACACTTTGTTCAAAACAAGTCTGTCTTGTCACTGCCCAGCCTTCCAGTTTCTGCTGCTGTATGTCTTTAATATACTGATCACTGGAAGCGGGGAGCCTGCCCCAGGTCAGGCTCAGTGTGTGGGCCCCACTACCTCAGTCCTGACAGTCCCTGACAGTTACCTCATAGGCAGCCAAGGTGAGGCCCAGTGTGTTGAGCTTTGGGGTGACGATGGTTAGCACTGTTCCTCTAGGCCAGATGCTCTCAGAGAAGCTGTCCTGGGAAGGGAACCTGTCAGCTTCCTGGCTGTAGCTCATAAACAGGCCACAGAGAAAAGCCCCAGTGTTTCATGGCAGTTCACTGGCCTTAATACTGTGTAGAGAGGTTTTCTAGGTTTTAAGAATAATTTAAGGTTAAAATTAAAAAATAAAATAAAAAGCAAACTAGATGGCAGCACCTTGATACTGTAGGCAGATGAATTAGCCCAGGCTAGACTTGTAGATAGCATAGCCCACCAGGAGGCGGGGCTGGGGATGCATAAGTTCATTCAGTTTTCAACAAGAGTGGCTGCCTTGAGGGAGTGAGGTGTGGTCAGGAATTGTGGCAGCCAGGAGCTTCAGTGTGCATCAGGGTAGCCTGTAGTTTTTTCTGTGAGCTCTGAAAACACCCCCAACCATATCTTGATTGTGACAGTGAAGAGGGCTGAGCTTGCAGGGCAGCTGGGGTGGGGATCGGTGGGGGCCCTTCCTATAGCTCAGGCCCAATGCCCACTTCCTGTGGCGCTTGTGGTAGCAGAGGCTCAGGTTTCCAGGTAGTGTCAGGTGGACTTGGCCGCTGCACTGTGCTCAGAGTGAGCCCCCTGCAGTCTTTCACGTTCTGAGGAACTACTGTCTGCCTGGGTTTTACCAGGATAAGTAGAGTGCCCTTATTTTACCTCTGGCGTCCAGCTGGGTAGAGGAAACCCGAATCCCCAGGCAGAGTGGACTCAGTCAACCCCAAGCAGAGGATGTGAGCAGAACCAGGAGGCGCCTCCCCAGAGCTGTGGCCTTTGTGGGCCTCCTGAATCCGCCTCCAGCCCCAGTTTCAGCTTCTCACTTCTTACCTCCAGGCCCAGGTGAGGTGTGGGGCTTCCCTTGTCTCTCCCAGGTTGAGGGTTGCTCATACCCAGTGTTGTCCCAAGCAGACCCAGAGACATTTTGTGAGTTTCCCAAGACAGGGATTCTCTGTGTAGCCCTGGCTGTCCTGGAATTAGCTCTGTAGACCAGGCTATCCTTAAACTCAGAGATCCGCCTATCTCTGCCTTCTGTAAGCTCTGGGATCAAAGTGGTGGGCCACCACACCCGGCCCCAAGAGGGCTTCCACAGGGACATTTCCTGTGTCTCACAAGCCAGCTGTTCCAGGGTCACCCTTGAGTTTGTTTCCGTTCTAACAGTTGGCAGCTCGGCCAGTGATCATGTCTGCTGAGTGAGGGAGGGAACAGCGGCCTTCTGTTGTAAGTGGGAGCGCAGTCGTGACTCCCTGCACTTTGAGGCTGGGCTCAGAGAGCTCTGTCCCAGGTCAAGTTCTAACAGTCTGTTCTCCTTAGAGTCTCAGTTCAGAAACTCAGTTGAAATGGTGACCCTTCTCACGGTTACTGGAGAAGGCTGGTAGCCGTGTGGAGGATGTCGTCCCCCTGCCCACACCGTACAGTGGCACACTTGCACAGCGAGTTTACCATAAGCAGGGCATACCTGCGGGCAGGGCTCCTTTTGCTCTGTCCTGAGCACAAGAGAAATCTTTGGGGTCTGACTGATCCTTGCACATGAGCATCCCGCAGGCCCCGTTACAGCACCAAGGCAGTCAGTGAGGTTCGCCTCTGCCTATGCTCCGATCCCTAACAGAGCCCTGAAACCTGAGCCCCACTGCTGTGGGGCTCTTGTCTTCCTATTCTTGAGGGCTCATTTCCATGGTGGCTGCCCTCCCAGCTTCCCTTATTAGCACTAAGATCAGAGAAGGGGAAACGGGCCTTGAGTCAGGCTCAGCACCCAGCACCCCGCTCCCCTTCCTGGTTACAGGGATGGTGTGTCCGTCCGCCAGTGTGTCTGCCTTCTCCCTTTTTCTAATTGCACTGCACTTGTTCTGGCTGCAGTCTAGAGATGTCCAAGGTCTCCATGGGGTCCTGACCCTTAGACTCAGCAAGTCTGCCTTAGCTCTAGAGCATCGTGGTGAGGAATCACCATCTCCTGGTGTCTCGAGCCCATTTCCCCAGGCTGTCTCTCTGTAGCTTATGTTCATCCGAAACATTTCCTTCTTATTTACTGAAGTACTGTACTTGGCTATCTGCACTGTTTTAAGAACCAAACGTTTTTGTGTTTTTAACCCTCAACACTTGGTGCATTAGCAGCCGCGAAGACGTGCCACTTTATCTTTGGAACTGATTTTGTATACCAATAAATTCTAGTTTAAAAGCAAAGTTCAGGTCGGCTTGTTGCTGTCTGTTGGCTTCGCCTGGGTGAGTGACGGGGCTGAGAAAGCATGCTGGGAAATGTCCTTTCCCCAGCTGGGTAGTCATTTGGGATCTGGCTGAGGCAGAGTGGCTACAGGGAAGTATGGCCGTCCGTCTCATGCTGGGCAGATCATTGTTAAGACCTACTCGGTCTCTCATTACATGGCTGACGGTCAGCTGCCACCCTGAGCACTACCCTCTTCCGGACATCACCAGCATGGCTTCCTCTTGTAATGTCAGGTGCTTGAACAGTGCACTTGGCTTCGGCCAGCAGAATTCATAGATTTCCCTGCTCTGACTGAGTTTCGCCTGGGCTGCTTGGAAAGCGGATGGTCTTGGACTACACTGGTGCACACCGAGGACCTGTGGGTGAAGAGGGTGGAGACTGACTGGTCCAGCTGCTTCAGAGACTCTAGCTTGCACCTTGTCTGAAACCAGCCTGACTCTGGCAGAGGGATTTGGGTATTGCTGGTATCCAGTTTTTTCACCCACCCAAACGTCTGCGACTCCATCCTACCACTACTGACTCTTGGGTCTTTGGAAACAGCTTGGGACCCGACCCTGTTTGCTAAAGGCTTCCTGTGTAAGGACAACAGCAAACACAACTGTCACCCAAGAGAACTCGTGGAGGAGCAGCTCCGTGGGTTGTATGCTTGCCTTGCATCCATGAATCTCTTAGGTTCCATCCCTAGCACCACATAAACAACATGGAGGTGCACATATAGTGAGCCCAGGAGAATCAAGTTCAAGGTCATTCTTGGCCATATTGCAAATTCAAGGCCAACCTAGGCTACAGCGAGACCCTGTCTCAGAAACAAAGTAACCCAAACACAAAAGGAAACAGGACCTAAAGAAAGACCGAGACCCTGTCTCAGAAACAAAGTAACCCAAACACAAAAGGAAACAGGACCTAAAGAAAGACTGAGCAGATGGCTCGGGAATTCAGAGACATCAAGGGGCGCCCAGTGGTCTATGCATGAGAGGGGAGGTGGGTCTGGAGCTAGGGAAGACGCTCTCCGGCAAAGGACCAGGGTGAACAAAGCCCCCAGTAGGGAAACCTTGGGTTAGGGTAGGGTATGCCTAGAATACTCAAGTTGGGAAGGAGACTGGAGACATTTTATCCTCAGAAGAGCAGTTCCCCAGTGAGGTCTAGGCATGAGGCACACTTAGTCCAGCCAGGCTGCCCTTTGGGTGTGTGGACTTGACCCTTCTGCATTGTCTTCTAAGGACGCGGCAGCTAGCAGCCCTCCAGAAGAACTTCCGCTTCATCTCTTCTGTCAGCGTCCCCAGTTTGCCTCTGGGGACATCAGCTCAAAGGCACTGAAGGCTAATGACTCTCAAACAGGCATCCATTTAAGCTCCTACCCCCATGGTAGGAAGCCAAGGGGCTGGTCAAGTGAACCCGTGTAGTGTTCATCAACTGTATGACACCCCTTTCCACAGAGAGTTCCAACTGAAGCACGCATTTGGAAACTGCCTTTGCTAAGAGGCGCCGACCCCAAACCTGAGCTCCCGGGCAGCTGAAAACCTGGCATTCTTGCCTTCACTTGTTATCTGGCTCTGACTCTGACTGAACGGCCACTCACGTTCTAAGGTGTGTTAGTCTTCTACCTAAACCCTTCAAGACTGAAAACACACACAAAAAAGCCATGGTCTTAAACCTTGGCTTCCAGGACGAGCAAATCGTGCAGGATGAACAGTCCACAGGGTGAGGGTTGATTGTGTCAGCAGAGGCTACAGCCTGGGGCTGATCATCCTGTAAAAACTAGATAGGAACCTTGGCGAGGGCTGGAATGAACAGATTTAACAACTTAGGGCCAGAACTGAAGCAGGAGAAAATCGTTAACCAGTGCTACCAACACATGCCTCCTGCCCTTCCTGCTGCCCCCCATTTAAATCTAAAGCTCTTATCAGCACCCCTAAGATCAACTTGGGATCGTTAGACCTCCACTGTTTCTCCTCACAGCCTGCTGTCTTAACCTCTCAGCTCTTTGGCATTCTTTTTGCTTTCTAAGACACGTTCTCTGGTAACCCAGACTGGCCTCAAGCTGAGGATGACCTTGAACTCTTGACCCTTCTGCCTCCATCTTCAGAAATACAGTCCTGCTCTACCAATGCAGGGACCGAAGGCAGGACTTCCTGTGTGCTAGGCAAGCACCCTACCAACAGCGCTTAAATTGCTTTCAGAATTCCCTGTCTCTTTAATTAGGGCACTGGGCCGAGTGGCCGAGCCTGGACTGTGGAACCACTGAAGCCAGAGCTTTTGCCCTAAACTGGAGGCACTTCACAAACCCCGGGAATCAGCTGAACAGATAGGTTAGCCTCATTGGGGTGATGAACCTAGTAGATGAAACGGATATGCAAGAAGTTATAGAGTGTGAATGGAGTGTCTGTAATGCCCCAGGCCCTCATTTAAACCTTAGCACTGCTGGGAGGCTGACCGATCTACCCCATTGTCATCAGGCCCTTCAGTTAATGAGGGAACTCTGTCAGGACCGCTACTCACTTATTAAGCTGTCTGCTTAACGGAGCACTTGAGTATCCCTTTTCTTAGAGCATCTTCACAGAAAGGAATAGACTGGTCCCAGCTCAAAGCCGGCAGCAGAGGCAGGGTGTAGAACCATGAAAGGACCCTCATAGCTGGGGAAGGCAGCGCTAGGAGAGACCGAGACACAGTTGGCAGTTTGACTGAGGCTGACATCCACTGCAGCTTGGAAAGGTGGAACTTGGGATGCGATTGGAATACATGAACTGCTAGGACGAGGGAGCTGTGGCCAAGGACAGACTACAAGCAGGCGGTGGGGACATCCTGGGAACGTGAGAAGGTGATTGTGAGAGGGAGCAGACCTACAGTTGCTCTGCAGGGGTGAGGTTTGTAAGGACACAAAGGCCTCTGGATAATAACTAGGTCTTGGGGTGGGAGACCGTTAAAGAGAAATAATACATTAAAATCGGTTTAGCACATAGGCCTTAAAGGAGTGGGGGTGCTTTCCTTTAAAACCCAGAGAGGAGCCTCCTTAAAAGCTTACAATAGGGCTGGAGAGATGGCTCAGTGGTTAAGAGCACTGACTGCTCTTCCAGAGGTCCTGAGTTCAAATCCCAGCAACCACACGGTGGCTCACAGCCATCTGTAATGGGACCCGGTGCCCTTTTCTGGTGTGTCTGAAGACAGCTACAGTGTATTCATACAGGTAAGGGAGAGAGCCACCATGGACAGTTGGGCACGGGACTGGTGTCAGAGAAATCCCATAAACAAATGAGATATGTGAATTTTGTAAGTTTTCAGGGGCCGGCAGGAGGTTTTTACATGGCATGAGTTAGTCTGGGATAGCCTGTGTGTTTTACAGGGATGGCCTAAATGACATATGGGGATAGACGACATGACCGGAGTATGGAGGAACTATAGACAGGAAAGACCATAAACTAGGGGCTGTCTCAACCATGCACAGATCAGCTTCTTAACTCTTGTCCCAGGGAGAGAGCTGCCGTGGGGCGGGGACTGTTTTCTTCAGGCTGTGAGATTTGGCCTCCTAGAGTGACCACTGTCTTGAAAGGACAAGCCTGTGATCTAACAGTACCAAGTCTTGAGTGCCAGGGGCCAGTGGACAGTAGAGAGCCGTGGGGAACCAAGGAGAGACACAGAAGTCAGGGATGGTTCAGCGGATGAAGACGGTGTGGAGAGTGGAGTTGTCTGCTGCCTGCTGACCACAG
The DNA here is from genome assembly GCF_011064425.1 of Rattus rattus. Lineage (NCBI taxonomy): Eukaryota > Metazoa > Chordata > Mammalia > Rodentia > Muridae > Rattus > Rattus rattus. The sequence continues at coordinate 19,313,497 of NC_046154.1, forward strand.
CTGGCTTCCTTCTCCTCCACAGCATCATGGGAAGGAAGAGTAAACGTTAATGAAGTACTGAACCTTCTAGTCATGACCGCAAAGAACTCCCAAAGGAGCAGGTGAATGTGTGTGACGTTACAACTAGGCTCTTCCATTAACTCAGGAATTCCTGTTGTGACTTATAGTCACCTATTCAGCGAGTTATTTCACAGAGCACCTTGTGCATGGCTTTCGTCATGGGCGTAATAGGAACAGAAGCAAAATCAATCCTGAGCAAACAAATCTGGAGAGAAAAGCTACGAAACATCCACATCCCCTCCCCAAGCTCCTGTAGCCCCTTGCTCCCTTTGCTTAATTATCCATTCCTTCATCTATCCATTAATCAGTCCATCATTGGTCAACCCTCCCACCCGCCCACCCTTCACCATGCACCCACCCACCCTCCACCATGCACCCACCATCCACCCACCACTCACCCACCATCCACCCACTCACTCACCCCACCCACCCACTCACTCCACCCACCCACCACCCACCACCCACACCCACCCACTCCCACCCACTCACCCACCCACCACCCACCCCCACTCACCACCCACTCACTCCACACACCCATTCACCCACCCACTCATTCACCCACCCATTCACCACCTGCTCACCCACCCACTCACCCATTCACCCATTCACTCACCCACTCACTCACCCACTCAAGAGACGGGTCATGAAGGTACGTTCAGGAAAACAGCTTTTGATTACGTTAGAGTTCTCATTCGAAAACAAAAACACAGGGGACCGGTTAACGGTAAAAAACGGGGCCTGACCTTAAGCTGGGATTCTAAAGATGGCCCTGATGTGGAGGAAGGGACGCTGACTGGGTGAGCATTTTGGCAGAGACCAAACCACGTGGCAGTCTCTCTGCCCTTCCTTCAAGGTCTCTGGGAAGGATTCGTGAGCAAGGAGGGGGTGCGGGAGAAATGTGAAGTTCATGGCTACTCCAGGACATTTGCTGTTTCCCTTCTCCCTGCCCCTCAGAGACCCAACCTCATCTACACACATGGGTCCACCCATCCCCCATGGTTCCATCTATCTGCCCACCCCTGTCATCATGCACACATCTGTCCATGTGTCCATATGTCTGTCTGTCCATGTGTCTGTCAACTCCTCTCCTCACCATCCACATATACATACATCTCTCCATCCACCCACCCCTCCATCCATTCACTCCCCCATATGCACACATCTACCCATCCATCGACCTACTCATCCCTGCAGCCCACTCATCCATCCATTCATGTATCCATCCTTCCACACACTGTGCACATATACAGTCTGTCTGTCCATCATCCATCCATCATCCATCCACCATCCATCTACACATCCATCCATCCATCCATCCATCCATCCATCCATCTACACATCCATCCATCCATCCATCTACACATCCATCCATCCATCCATCCATCCATCCACACATCCATCCATCCATCCATCCATCCACCATCCATCCACCATCCATTCCTATATACATACATCCAGATACCTAGTCTCCTATCCCCTCACTCACAGAGGCACCCACGTATGCGTCTACCCATCCATTCACTCCCCCAACATGCACACATCTATCCACCCATACATATGTACATACATACATCTATCCTCCTGTACCCTTACCACACAGGCACACATGCATGTATCCATCCATCCATCCATCCATCCACTCGGGGGCCCTATTCTGTAAGTGCCTAGTGCCTAATGCTATGTAGCGTTGCTGCTCCGACAGCCAACAATTCTTAGGGCACAAATGCCTGATCCTTTGGTAGGTATCGGAATGTGCTTTATATATATTTAACGAAACCGGAGCACAGATGTGTGGAAGCTGTCTCTGTCCCATCTTCCTTGTGCAAATGTTTGTGACAATTGGCAGCGCTTCTAGATCTCCTGCATATCTGGGGGCCCTGTGTATGGACTGATTCTGGGTGATGGTTTGTATATGCTCGGCCCAGGGAGTGGCACTACTAGAAGGTGTGGCCTTGTTGGAGTGGGTGTGGCCTTTTTGGAGTAGGTGTGTCACTGTGGGTGTGGGCTTAAGACCCTCATCCTAGCTGCCTGGATGTCAGTCTTCTCCTAGCAGCCTTCAGATGAAGATGTAGACCTCTCAGCTCCTCCTGTACCATGCCTGCCTGGATGCTGCCATGCTCCCACCTTGATGATAATGGACTGAACCTTTGAACCTGTAAGCCAGCCCCAATTAAATGTTGTCCTTATTAAGATTTGCCTTGGTCGGGTTGGGGATTTAGCTCAGTGGTAGAGCGCTTGCCTAGCAAGCGCAAGGCCCTGGGTTCGGTCCCCAGCTCCGAAAAAAAGAAAAAAAAAAAAAAAAAGATTTGCCTTGGTCGTGGTGTCTGTTCACGGCAGTAAAACCCTAAGACACCCTGCCAGGGCCGGCCTGGCATCAGCCCTGAGATTTCTAACAACATGGCTGCCCCTGATACTGCTGCAGCTGCTGCTCTCTTGCTACTGTTATGAATTATAATGTAAATACCCACGTTTTCTGATGGTCTTGGGCAACCCCTGGGAAAAGGTTGCTCGGCTCCAAGGGGTCATGACCCACAGGTTGAGAACCACTTCCCTAGACAGCCCTATGAATCAGAAGGACACGGGTCAGTACCTGACTTCAAGTCCAGGCTTCTCCTTCCTTTGTCAGCCGTTTCCTCAAATCTTGAGCCAGTGTCTGGAATTCTATCAGGGACACACTCGTGCAAATGGGCTCTAGACAGACTCCTTGATTCATTCACTGAATATTTATCGAGTCCTGGGAATCAGAAGACCCCGTGGTCCACGGGCTTATAGTCGGGTCTGAGGTGGAAGCTGGGTCACTGCAGGCTGCTCGGAAGTCTTGTTCCTAAGTCTTTCAGTCATCGGAGAGTTATACAATGGAAGTCTGTCAAGAACGACCTATTGTACTTCAAGTCAACCATATCCAGAAACAACTTCTGGTGGTGAGACCACCTTTTGTGGTCTCTCAGCAATATTTACTATTGAAAGCATCACCAGCCCAGGGTGCCCTTCAGCCACCTGATAAAGGTCAGGAAACCCTGCATAAGCCAGAGCTGAATATCCTTCCTAACAGTCTGAAAAGATGGCCACCAGAGGGCGTCCCAGGACCACACTTCCTGTTAAATGAGGGTCAAGTGGCATTCCACCCAAGCCATTTTTTGTTTTAAGGCCTTGTTTCCCGGTGGATTGAGTCAGTCACAACAGACGCACCTGCCGCCCACCTTTTTTTTTTTCTCCACGCGATGAGATGCTTCCCCTTTCAAAGTTCCTGATGATGCATCCCTTTGATTTCATGCTCACAGAGATCTTGTTGTACCATGAAGAGGACAAAGGGAGTGGATATTTATCAAGTGTCCCCTGTGAGACTCATCCTGTGCAATGGTTTTGCTGCTTTGAGCCATGGCCAGGCTCCTCTTTCAAACCCCAGGCTGCTGCTCACTTATTACAGATGGCTGAGGTATTGCCACTGTAGTTAGGAGTAAAATCTGCCTAGGCTGTACTCCTGGAGTAGCCACAGGTCTCTCTGGCTGAGGACCCTTTAATGGGCCTAGCAGACTGAATTTTTCTCTTCTGGTTCTATCAGGAGGCCAAGCCAGCTGTGTAGGCTCACAGCTGACCTGCATGGACACCTGCATTGGACATCTTGGACACCTGCATGGACACCTGCATGGACATTGACACCATGCATGGACACCTTACAGACACCTGTCTGGACATCTGGATCTTCCATCTGTTAGGTCCAGTTAATGCAGCCGCACTGGAATGCCACAATAAAGTAGTTGGTGCCCACTTCTTCAAGCAGTGAAGGGTCTGGAGTGAGGACTCCTTTTGGGAAGAGTATTGCCCTTCTGGCCCTCAGATACCCATCCATCCAAAAAGGAGATTGGACTAGAGGCAGACCTCCGTTGATAGAGCATTTGCCTAGCACACAGGAAGCCTGGGGGCTTCTCCCCAGCATTGTGTAAAACCAGCTGTGGTAGTTAAAGCGCATAATCCTAGCACTCAGGAGGTGGAAGCAGGAGGAGCAGGAGTTCATGGTTATCATCGGCTGTAACTCAAGTTCAAGGTCAGCCTGGGTTACATAAGACCTTACCTAAAAAAAAGTGTTTTTATTTCTTTAAAGTGGGGGTTAGTCAAGATGGATTTGCTTCCCCATCTAAATTAGTCCTTGCCAGTGGGGGCGTGTTGAGATCTGATGACAATGGGGACAATATTTTTAGTTTTTTTTTTTTTTTTTAATGCTTCTCATAGTAAGCCATCTGGCCAGAAATGTTCCTTCCAGAGAGAACCATGGCAGTCTTGGATAAGACTGGAGAGAGGGGAGGGAGGGGAGGGAGGGGAGGGGGGGGGAGGGAGGGGAGGGGGAGGGAGAGGGAGGGGGAGGGAGGGAGGGGAGGGAGAGGGATCCGGACATGCTGGCACTTGTTCACCCTCAGCCCTCAGGAGGCAGAGGCAGGTGGGTGGGTCTCTGTGTGAGCTCAGGGTCGGGTTGTCGTTTCACAGCTCGAGTTTCAGGGTATGGAAACATAGGAATTCACTGCTATAGAAAACAAAGGATTTATTGCTGCCCGGCAGACAGGAGCCACTGTGGGCATCTGTCCCCACTGTGTGGCAGTGCTTAGCATTGTGCTGGCCCAGGATAGGTGCTCAAAATATGACTGGATGGATGGATGGATGGGTGACTGCAAGTGACTGACTGTGTAAAGTCTGGAGGAACAATGGAGACTGTTACAGGGGAAAAGAATTCGCTTATTCAGAAGAGGGAACTGAGATACCAGAGGAGACTTAGGGTCTTGTGAGCGCTGTCGAGTCCCGCGGTTCCTTTAGCTGATCCGGGGGACCAGGTGGGGCCCTGGAGGCCGGAGACCCGGGCCCACGATCTCTGAGGGGCAGGATGGGTTTGCAGGAGAGGAATATGGGTTCCGAGCTTCTCCAGGTCTGGGACGGCAGCAGCTGGGGGTGGCTATGGAGCGGAGCAGGACCTCAGCAGGGTGGGGTGGGCCCAGTGCACAGTTTGTTGGGGTAGTGAGCATACTTGCGGTTATAAGTGCCCAGGTTGTGGCGAAAGCAGAGGGCAGCTCTCTTGTCACACTCACAGGTCTGCCGCTGGCAAGTCGTTCTACCAGCTAGAGATGGGTGGAAACAAGCCAGGGACTCAGGTGGCAGCTGGGGGCTAAGCGCTGGGGGCTGGGCGCTAGGCGTGGGTGGTGGGCGGGGCGATGGCGGCTCCTGGCTGTTCCTGGCTGCTCTGTGGTCCAGCTTCCCAGCCCCATCCTTAGCCCCATTTTTACTTCCTATGGAAGCCCACACCCAAGGGGATGCTCCGTACTTATGCCGGTCCAAGGCATGCAATCCTTCCTACCAGCTGCAGGACACAATGAAAGCCAAAAATTTGCCCTGGGTGTTTCCTTCCCCTCCAATCTCACTCCCACGGTCTTAGCCCTCTCACCTTTCTCCTGCCAGGGCTGTAACAACTCTCCCCTATGTGATGTTACTGATGCTTTGGATCCGGGCTATTAGACTAATGCTGGGGCTTCTCGGGATGTCAGCCTGTCTTTATCAGAGTAGATAGAACCGGTATCCAGCCCAGGTATCAGACTGGCCCACCCTGCCTTCCCTAGAGCCAGCTAGCATCCTTCTAGCAGGTGCCAGTGGCCTGGAAGACTCACTTCAACCCTCTGCGGTTGTCTGTTTCTGCTCTTTTGTCCCCGGGAATATACCTCCCTGTCTAGAACGGTCTTGTGTCTTATTTCCCCTTCAGAGATGAGAATTTCCCTTCAGGATTATGCCCACACCTGCTATGTCAGCAGGACTTGAGCCCTAATAGTGGGCAGCTGTGGAGAAGGGCGTGGCTACCTCAGCGTAAGAGGCGAAGAATCACGCAGGTTTTCTACAGCCCATTCCCTTGCTCGGAGGACCATGGTGGGCAAAAGGCAGAGTGCCTGTATCCCTTCAGCCTGACTCCTCCCTGAAGACCCTCTCAGTGCCATCCCACCTGGTGACTACCCCACCCTTGCCTGAGCCCTCAGTGACGAGGACCTGATGCAGCTGGGTATTCTTGGTCAAGGCTATTTCCCTAGATAAGACCTGGAGGAAGGGATTGGGGATTTAGCTCAGTGGTAGAGCGCTTGCCAGCAAGCGCAAGACCCGGGTTCAGTCCCCAGCTCCGAAAAAAGGAAAAGAAAGAACAAAAAAAAAAAAAAAAAAGACCTGGAGGAAATCTAATAGAGTCAAATGGGCAATGAACGGGGCAAAGTGAAGGGGTGAGCTCAGCCTAGCAGCCCCAAAGGAGGGAGGAAACAGCTTGTGAGAACGGGGGCTGCTGTCCAGAGTCACAGCTCCTCCCGATTCCTCTTAGGGGAGGGTTGTTGGACTCTAGCTCTGGGTGTGGCTCAACTCTGTCCCTCCTGGTGACTCCCCAGAGGCTGAGCCTGGGCAAGGGCTACATCAACGATGGGTCACGAAGCTGTGTAGCCCAGATGCCCAGTAAGAATCTGAAATGATGGACCAGTGTTCCCACTCTTATGTGATGAGGATTAAGGTCAGCATCTGGAGGGACTCCTGCCTACCCAGTGTCTGGCTCACCCTCGGGGCTGGTCACCTACCACAGAAGATGGTGTCCCGGGTGATAGAGAAGAGGTACTTTTCCAGTTTGGGATCACAGCCCAGCTTCTCCAGGCGGCCATAGCAACAGTCATGGGCATAACAGCACCTGTGGGGGCAGAGTTAACCTGGAGGGGCTGTGAGTTCAGCTGGGCTGGGCTGAAGCAGGGCTCCTGGGACCCCGGGACCCAAGATAGAAGTGGAGTATATAAATCCCTGCTGTCTAGGTTTCCCCAGCTTCTCCTTCCTCCCAGGCTGCTCCCCCAGCTCCTCTTCCTCCTCCAGGCAGTCCTCCTGCTCACCAATCCGTCTGGTCCACCGGCCAGTTGGAGCCACCGACGCCACAGTAACAGCCGTAGTCGTTGTACTGCAGGGCGGGCTTTCCTGTCATTCTCTCAATCATTACTCCAAACTGGACCAGGTTCCCACCAGCCAGGGGCGCTATGGAAAAGGAGGCAGAGGCCACAAGGTTCCTCAGGGCCAGTGAGCATTGCACCCAGGGTCCCATCATGAAGTCGCTTCAGATCTGACGCCAGACATTTCCCCAACCATTCAGCAAACCTCCCCACTCCAAAGCACCCAGCTATCAATAACAGTGATACTAAGTAACGATATTCCCAGTGGCAGGCTTTGTGCTTTGATTCCCCCAGGTACCGGCCCCCTGACCTGTGTGTTTGTTTGTGTTTGTCTGTGTCACCCATAGGTGCCTATATCTACAGAAGCTGTGGTTGGTACCAGATTCCTTTATTTTCCATCTCTCTGTTTGAGACAGAATCTCTGGGTGAACCTAGACCTTGCCTATTTGGCTAGACTGGCTAGCCAGAGAGGCAGGAGGCTTTCCCCGACTCACTCCCTACCCACCGACCACCCACCCATGCCCAGCACTAGGGTTACAGATGTGCACCACAATGCCTAGCTTTTACATGGGTCTTAGGGATTCGAACTCAGTCTCCTACCCAGCCCATGTTCCTCGCTCTGTTTCACTTTCTCACACTGTGCTGGCTCTCCACCACGACTCTTTACATCTCTCCCAGGAAAATCTGAATCTCCCCAGACCTCAGCCCTTGTCTCCCCAACAGTGGAGAGTTCACCACAAAGATCTCATTACACAGCCGTGTGCCTGTTTCCCAACTTTCTCCATGGCCCTCCCTGAATTCCTCCAGAACCTTCTGATTCAGCGGTGGGGAGGACCCCACGTCCCTTCTGAGTGCATTCTTCTAAGGTGGGGAGGCACTCATCCCCACAGGTTGGGGATCCCAGGGTCCCCACATTCTCCGACTGCATTCTTCTCAGCCCCTCTCCCCTGCCCTCCCTCTCTTCCAGTCACTGCTGGTTCAGGCTGTGCATGCCTCAGGAGCCCCAGGATGGCCAGGTAGGTGGTAGGAAGGCTGGCAGCCTCTATCGCTGCTTAGTACCCATGATGCCCTGTGTAGAGACATGCTCAGGTATCCAGAGTGCTTCCTATTGCGGGGTGGGGGAGGAGAGGAGGAGAGAGGTCATGAAAGGCACTTACCCAGGAGGCAAAGGAAAAGCAGGGCAATGGGAGGTTTCATCCTGGGGGTAGGCAGGGGGCATGGGAGCCTGCTGCAGTGGGAGGAAGTGAGCAGGGGCCTCTGATCTCAGGCCACCTCCCAATTAGTTAAATACACAGGGCCTGTCCACTCCCCATCATTAACCCTTGAGTGTCCAGTGATGCAATAATTCCGACACTTTGACTAAGTTCCCAGGGGAGGGGCCAGCCAGTGCCCTGGGGACTCTGCTTACGAGGGTGTGTGAAAACACGGGTGGGTCAGTCTCGTGGCTGTCTTTCCTTCTGCTCCACCTTCCCTGGACCCCCAGGCTCCAAAGTTGCCAACCTTGCTCCCAGGGGCTGTGCCCCATTTTGTTTCCTGTGTTTCATGAGGCGCTCATTCCCTTTTAACTGACTCGTTGGATGGGACCCAGTGCTGTGGAGAAGCTGACGCTTGCACGGAACCAAGCTCCAAGTGTGTCCAAGCTTCCAGTGCAGAAGTGCCCCTCCCTAGCCGTCCCTGTTCATGACTGGTGACTGAGATAAGTTGATCATCTGCTTCTGTCAACACTCAGGGCCTTCTGAATCCTGTTTCTACCACGGATCACCAGGCCCTGGGCAGGCCCTTCCCCCTTGCTTGGGACCTCAGCGTTCCGTCTGTGTTACAGAGACAGAGGCCTCCTGCCTCACCTCCTTCATGAGAACTGGCTCTCACTGAGCGTGTGCAGGGCCACAAGTGAGACACTGACACACAGGGCCAAAGACCCCCAATAGCTCCATGCCTCTGAGGCTTTTATTCCCATGTGACAGGAAGTGGGGTGGGGACTGACACAGACAGACAGATGACAGACAGACAGACACTCCTTGGTAAATGAGGAGCTGGAATGTGGACCCAGGCAGCCCTAAAGGGCTCACGGAGGGCCACATTAGCTCCTTGGGAGAGGGTGGGGGGCACTGTGCTTCTCAGACCACAGTTTTTGTTTTTTTTTTTTTTTGTTTTGTTTTTTTTTTTTTTTTTATGGTTTTTTTTTTTTTTTTTTTTTTTTGGTTTTTTCCTGTACTCCATTTTTTCTTTCAGTCGGGAAGGCTCTCATGGGAGGAGGGACCTAGGGCACACATGTAATGTCCCCTCTTCCCAGCTTCAAGCCTCAGCTGCTCCTTTAGGGCCTGGAGTCTGTCTGCTTTCTGTGGCCGTGGCTGGGCCTCAAGAGAAGGAATCCAGACACCCGGGCCAGAGTCCCCAGTCCCTGGAAAGTTTCTCCAAGAGTCAGGAGAGATGAAGAGCCACTCCCTGGGCTGTGGAGCTGAGGAAGAAAGGTTTTGAACACAGGAGGGGAGCCTGTAAACACGGTTGTACAGAGAGCCTTAGCCCCACCTCCAATGCTGTTCATCCACTTCCTGCTACCCCCCCCCATCTCTGGAGGGTTGGGGGGAGGGGGAGGTCTGGGTACTGCAGGCCCTGTCCCGGTTGCAGAGGTGATGAGGACCAGAAACAAGTCTACCTGCCTGGTACACCCTGCAGCTCTGAGTCACAATCTACTGAGAGAGGTCCCTTTTCCCATTTCCTTTTGATTTTAATGAGAGCGCTCCTGGCAGTCCCTGGCTTCTGGCCTGGGTCATGAGGCCTCAAACTGTGAGTCATAGGAACAAGTGACTCCTAACAACACTGCCACAGGAGTTTAGTCCCTAGGAGTGGGGAGCACAAGAAAAGCCTGGTTCTGAGGCAGTTGCTTTTGTGAAACATTCTGAATCCTGACCCGGGCAGGATGGGGACCCTGCAAGTTCCCATAGGTCTGTATCGGTGTCGGAGAAATCTGGTCTGGCTTCCTGGAGGAGGCTCCCCATTGAAGTTTGCAGTGCAGTGCTAGTGGAGGCTGGACTTGCAAGGGTTCAGACATCCCAGAAAGGGTATGGCGTTAGGGCTTTCACACCTCTGGCATAATGTGGCAGAAATTACAGCAAAGCCAGGACTTGAATGCCTGTGCCTTCGCTGAAGAACCTCTCTGAGCCTAGCATCATCATCTATAAAAATGGAACTAATTAGACTGATATTTTAGGGCTATAAGCCAGACGAAGAAGACACGAGATGGAAAGGACCCTTGCCCCCCCCCCCCTTCCTCATGCCCTATCTTAGGTCCAGGGAAGGCAGCTGCTATGGGCAGGTAAAGGCATTCACTGTACTGGGGAAAGGCATGTTCACAGGGCCACTGTCTCTACTTGATGGTTGGAGTGTGGAAGGAGGGGGGGCTAGGGTGGAGTGGTTGTCAGGGAGGCCAGGATGAACGTGTATGAAGCACTGAGGAGCTCAGACCCATAGCGCCATTTTCTTGCTCTTGGTATAAATTTGTATCTTTGGTGGGGCTGGACATATAGCTTAGTTGGTATAGTACATATACATAGAATACATGCATACACATGTAGACAGGCATACACATGTACACACACATGAACACACACATATACACATGTTACACACGTACATATGCACACATGTATATACACACATACACACATAGACAGGCGCACACATATACACAAGTACATATATATGATGCCCTGGATTTGATGCCCTGCACTGTGTGAACTGGGTGTGTGGGTGCACGTCTGGAACCTCAGCACTTAGCAGGCAGAGACAAGAAGATCAGAAGCTGAAGTTCATCTTTGGGTTTGTAGCAGTTTAAGGCCAGCTTGGGCTACACATCTAAAATAATAAAAAGGTGTGAGGAGTTTCAGGGGACTGGGCTCAGTGGGTGAGAGGGTTTGCTGCATAAGCTTGAGGGCCTGAGTTTAAATCCCTGACACCCACATAAATACTCAAGTGTGGCTTTACAGGTCTAGAACCATCAGGACACCTGATGTCTTCCTCTGGCCTCTTCATGCACATTTATGGGTGTGTATACCTGCAAGTACAGGTGCACACACATGTACACATGTGCACACATGTGCACATGTACACACATACACATGCACAGATGTACATATGCATATACACATGTGCTCACACATACACACACATGGGTATACACATGTACACACATGCATACACAGGTATGTACTTGTACAACACACATACACATGCACACATACATACACACATACACACATGTACATATGCACACATATGTATATACACACATAGACAGGCACACATATACACACATGTACACACACATACATGCACACACATATACACACATGTACACAATACAACACATATATACACATGGGTACACACATGCTTACACATGTACACACACAGCCCTCATTTAGTTTACAATCATCACCATCAAATCAAAGGCTATGATTTACTCATTCCCTAGAGAGCTATGAGCACTGTGCTGCCAGCCAGCTGACATCATTCACTTCCTGTCATAGGCTTTTGATGTCTCCTAGAGTCTTAAGGACCCCGTGGAGCTCTCTGAACAAAGCAGCTGTGTTTGTCACTTTTCCAGTCGCTGTGACAAAATACCAGACAAAAGTAACTTAAGGGTGTTCTGGTTCACAGTTCAAGGGTACACAGTCCGCTGTGGCAGAAAGACATGGGGCAGGAGCATGAAGCAGCTGCTCATATCGCTTCTGCCTTTAGGAAGGAAGGGAGGAGGGGAGAATTGAGAGGGCAGGGGGAGGGGGAAGGGGAGGGGGAGGGAGGGAGGGAAGGAGAGAGGGAGGGACGAAGGGAGAGAGAGAGAGAGAGAGAGAGAGAGAGAGAGAGAGAGAGAGAGAGAAAGAAGCTGGTGCTCAGTTTGCTTTTTTCTCATTCATCCCTGCCCTTAGTTTGATGCCAGCCACATTCCCTCCTCACTTAAAACTTTCTGAAAGTTTCTTCAGAAACATACCCAGGAGTGTGTTTCCATGGTGACTGTAAATTCTGTCAGGGTGATGGTGAAGATGAATCATCACAGTGCAGTGACCTTATTAATTCTTCTTCAGTCAATAAACTAAACTGAGAACCTATTCAATGCAGAGGACCTACTGTGTGCTGGAGATCAACTCCTTGCTAGGGACCTACGCTGTGCTGGAGATCTACTCTGTACTGCGGATACATTGGAGAGCAAGAGCAGCACCTACTAGTTAGAGCCGATAAGGAATCTGAAAGTACAGGAGGAGCCTCCAGACCTGGTTGGACGATGGAACATGTTCTGCACGCCTTTTGGTCCTTTTCTCCCCTCTTCCTTCTCAGTATCATCTGCTCTTAAGCTGACTTCTGTGGTTGGAGGATGGTCCCATGTGTCAGGACCTCCTGCTTCCTCCCCTCCTTTGAGGAAAGGGGAGAAAGCTGACCTTCTTCAGATTTCAGAAGTCTTTAACTTTGTTCTATGGGCTCAGTCCGACCCCATCCTTGTTGCCGAGGGGAGCAGATGGAAGCTGGTTGACTCCTCCTTCAGGATCCAAATGGGGTTACATGTGGTTGAGAGCTCTCCAATGTGGGTGTTGGGAGCCAACCACTAGACCACTACACCAGTTCTCCAGCCCCTCAGGAAACATTGTTTCAATCCATGTATCACTCTTACAACATACCAAGGATGGTCCAGATAGCACCATGCCTTCCAAGCCTCCCAGAACTCTGAGTTTGTTTATTGAAAGAGAAATGGAGAGCCTGAGAAGTGCCTGCCTGAGAAGAAGTAAATGCCGGGCTAGTGATGCAGCTCAGTGGTAGAGTGCGTGGAGAGCAAGTAAACAGTCCTGGGCTTTGGAGTCCTCACCACCTCAAATGAAAACAGCATGAGAGAGGACTGAGATGGCTCAGCATTCAAGAGAGATTGCAGCTCTTCTAGAGAACCCAAATGGCTCAAAGCACCCATGTTGGATAGATAGCTCACAGCGATGTGTAACTCCAGCTCGGGGGGATATGATATGATGCCTTCTTCAGGTCTCTGTATGCACTTGTACACTCTCTCTCTCTCTCTCTCTCTCTCTCTCTCTCTCTCTCTCTCTCTCTCTCACACACACACACACACACACACACACACACACAAATTAAAATAAATTCTTCAGAGTGTGAGAAAGCTGGAAATACAACAGGTATATCTCAAAGTGAAAGCTGACCAACCCAGGAGCTCCCAGGAAAGCTTCCAACATAAATAAAGAGGCCTCCAGAGCAGTGGCAGCCACCCTTGAGTTGCCTGAAGGCATTCAAAATAGGGTCACAATGCCTGGCTACCAACCCCTTATTTATAAAGAGAAAAATGATTCGCCGTATCCACCTCGGCAAACATTTACGCTTTCAACACTGTTGCTTGAGAACATGAAAGAATTCCTGGTGATCTTGGGGGCGCAGTCCGGGAAATGTGTGTGTATCTGAGAGCGCCTGCTGTGCAAAGAGACAGGATGGCTGCTCCGAGGCAGAGAGTTAGATGGTAGATGCAGCCTGCTTACTACAAGCAAACAAAAACAAAACAAAAAAACAAAACAAAACAAAAAATCAAAGGATAGGGATAAATAAAATTTGATTTATTCATTTTTAGGATAGTAGGGAGTATAATTGTAGGGAGCCTTTTGGGGCCACTTCCTTTTAGACACTGGCAGGAGTCTGACATTATTAGGGCAAAGGAAATAAGCTCAGGGCCAGAATCTGACTTCGGGCCTGGACTCAGGAAATGGGCCCAGATTAAGAACATTTACATTCGAGTTAATGCAAAGCTCAGAGCAGGTTCAGGGGAAGCATGTGTGGCAGCTCTTTGGTCATCCTGACCAGCCCCTAGAAAGGTGTTTACAGGATTTTTTTTTTTTTTATTGTCTTGCTTGTTCCTTGACTCAGGACTGATCTTATTATTCTGCATGTAATTAAAGTGGTATAAAAGCAGATTGGAAAATTAATAAAAAAAAAAAATCTGCTTTGGCCTCAGAACTGGCTGGAGTCCTGTTAAGTGTTGTCTAATTGTCTTTTTTTTTCTTTTTCTTTTTAATCCTCACTCCTGCCCTGGAGAACCTGTTGACTGACTGAGCTGGTTCGGTCGTGTAATTGGTAATTGTTTAAATGTTCTTAAGTGTATTGAATGAAAAAACAAATTCTTCAGAGAAGATTTGAAAGGTCTTGCCAGGGCAAGTACTTGGGATCTTTGAACACGGTCTACATGGGATTTCTGGGATTTCTTTGCCTGGTATGACAAAAATAAGAGTCTGGAAATAAGCTTATGTAATAAGCAGATCTATATATGTATAAATGATCTATAGATATGTATAAGCAGATCTATAGATGTATAAATAATCAAGGCTTTTGATCTTTAAAATTTATGTTGAAAAGCAGGGGATCGGGAGCCTAATCTATCTCAGACAGTAGAAACTTAGGCCACGACAATTATATAAAGAGAAAAGGGCATACTACCCTATGTACCCACAGAGATATCAATCTCCACAGAAGGGAGGGTTTAAGTTTACATTGATGTATGAATAACTGAAGCTTTTGATCTTAAGTTGTAGGTCATATGCAGGGGATGGTGGAGAAGCACTGTCTCAACAGACATTTGTTTAGGTTGTTGCTAAATACTTTGAATTGTTTTAATCATCAAATGGTGTGTGGTTATGAGTTTGGTGGTCATATTATAATTCCTCTGGGAGAGAGGTCATGCTATACCTTTAATGATTTTCGGTTACTGGACCAAGGACATGGTATTTTGGGAGAGAGACTCTGTAATTGTGTTGACAGGAAACAAGAAAAGGCTTTGGACCCCTTCCAGAGTGACATGGATCAGATATAACAGGGGTGGATCCCCCCTGAAGATCTTGCCGGAAAAAAAAGAGAACAATTCAAGAAAATCAAACAGGACAGGGGTAGACCCCATGAAGATCCAACAGAAGACTTCGAGAGAACCAAACAGGACAGGTATTTTGATCTGCTGATCTCCCTGACATGGAGCAGCCCAGAAACTGGCTTGAAAATAAAAACGTCTCTAGCCAAAACTTCAGCTACTGTCAGACCATAAATCTTGTTGGTTATGGAATCCTTAAGATTCTTCGTGCCCTCCTTCCTATGGCATGAGTGAGGATTCATTATAATTGGTTATTGATCATATTAACTTATAAAAAGATATAGTTGTCTTTCGCCTGCTCAAAGAAGGAAAAAGATTCACCCTCAAGGACGCTGATATGACCTGCTATTCGAGCACCATGCTTCCTGATGCTGTCCAGAGACTTGCTTCCGGAACGGCTTCAGGAGTTGCTACTGATTCCTGATGATCTTGCCTCATCCAGTCTTTCAGATGGATCCAGTCATAGTTGTCATCATGTTACTCTTAGATGGGCATTGTGCCTATGCAACTCACTCAAGAAGACAGGGCTTAGACCCAGTCCTTCTAATAGTTGCTATTACAAACTATTTAGGATGGTTAAGTAACAGAAGTTTAGGGCCAGATAGATGTTTATGTTTATGGTTATCTTGGATTCTCATTTAATTATAATAAAGTTTTCAATTTGCTCAAATATAAATGCCTTAGAGTAGTTAAAGTTTAACAGTTCAGATATACTTTACGTAGAGAGATACTCTTAAAAAACACCAGAAATCCACACAGTGTGACACTGAATGTTATTACATTATTAAGGATCATTTGACAGTGAGACACGTCTGGTCCAAAGAAGAAATTGAACATCAAAACCTCCACTTGGAGTTGCTCCAGTAATGGCAAGGTAGCCACTGGACAAAACTTGTTTTGTTCATCTGCAGATAAAATACTGTCTAAAGAGGATAAACAAATGTGGGATAGTCGACTGCTAAGCTCTGCCAAGACAGGGTAAGCTAGTCCTTCATATTCCTGCTTCATTTCAAGGTCTGCCAGATGGCTCTGGGCCAGAAGGCTGAAGACAGATGTTCTGACATTTTGAGGAATAGGGGACTGTTGCTGTAGTCTCTACAATTTGTTTTAAGTTTTTGAAGCTATGTTTTGTGCTTCCTAAATATTCAGGTAATATTTAATTGGTTCTCATATTTCTAGTGGGGTTGAAGACTAGTTATAGTCTCATAATCGAACTCAAGTTGTTTAATATTGAGAGAGATGATATAGATAAAAGGACGTTTTTCAGATGGTGATACAAGCTAAAATCAGAACATAATTCAGGTATAGAATTACAAGCTCTTTAGTTAGGATAGGTGGTGGGGTACTTTAACTGACAAATACGATGGACTGGATGTTAATTGTAGATCATGTCAACGAGGGTGCTGAGGGTACCTGGAAGAGAATGGGGGACAAGAGACGCGAAGAAGGATGCCAAGACAAGAGTCTGATCAAGGCGACAATTTTATTTTTTCCCAAGGCTGAATTTATACCATAACAGGGGTAACAGAGGGAGGGGGGAAGTGAGAAACATTTACTCAGGCCAAGGACACAGTATTCGTGTGGTCATCTGACATCAATAGGATGTTGGTTTTTCAGAAAGGTTACAAGTCATCACATTGGGCATCTTGACGTCAGATGTATTTATTTCTCAGCAAGGTCAGAACTTTATCATATTATTATTCATCCTGACCACCAGATTTGTATTAATCTTCTGCAGCTGGCTGGGGATTTTCCATGAACCCAGTCATACTTAACTAACCATAATAATAACATCAATAATGGAGGGTTTCAAGGGCATCGCTCCAACAATATCACACTTTCTAAGTTACATAATTGTTATGGTTATGTTTAATTAATGTTTAAGAGAAGAGCTCCCCCTTTTAAATTTGGACAGAAAAGTTGAAATGTTGGGGATTGGCTCTAATGCTTTGAATTTATCTGGCTCCCCAAAATCAGGAATTTGAAGGGAACACTGAAGGTACTTGTCTCCAGTTGGGTTTTGATCGATCAATAAAGAGGCAACAGCCAGTGGCTGGGTAGGTAGACTGAGGCGGGACTTTTAGATTTGCATGGGCTAGGAACTGGGAGAGAGGAAGGGGCAGAGAAGGACATGACAGGGAAGAAGAAAGACCAAACCTAAAGACCCACCAACATGTAAGAATTCAGGGTAAGTGTCCACAAGGGCCACTAGCAGAAATGAAATCTAGATTTTAAAAGATGTTAACTCAGGAGTACCGGAGGGGAGCGTTTGCTAGCAGGGTAAGATTTAAGACTGTCCAACCATCAAGCTAGTCACGGCATATCAAAATTAACTGGTATGTGTGTGTGTGTGTATGTGTGTGTGTGTGTGTGTGTGTGTGTGTGTGTGTGTGTGTGCGTGTGTGTGTTTCATTTGTGAATCCAGAGGCCTCTGGTGGGTGGCTTGGAGCATGACCTGCTGGGAACACAGAGTTTAGCTAAATTATTGCTACAAGAGCCCACCATCCTGACTTACATGTTTAGGTAGATTTTATTCTATCTTATTTTTCTTAGGGAGTTTGCTTTAAATTCTATACATACATATTTATATGTACGTGTATGTCTAGGGTTTATGGACATGGATGCAGTGCCCATGGAGGGCAGAAAAGGGCATCAGATCCCTTGGAGCTAGGATTATCGGAGGCTGTGAACTGCTTGATACGGATGCTGGGAACCAAACTCAGGGACTCTGCAAGAACAGCAAAGTCTCTTAACCTCTGACCCAAAGTCGCCCGCACAGGCTTGCCTTCTCCTCAGCAGCATTCTCTGTCTCGGTGATTGACAGGCCTATTTGGGTTAACGCTTAAGGAAGGGGATAATAACCCGTTCTTGTTCTTGACCCGAAAGCTTCCTGCCAGATGGTAATATTACGATCTTCCTGACAGTTCACGTCTCCACCCAGGTCAGAGATGCATACAGCCCAGATCCCATTCTTCTGATTAAAGAAAAAAAAATTTCATGTCGCAGAACAGATTTAAACGAATTAAAGAAACACAAACATTTAAGAAGCACATAAACAAAATAGCCGTGTGTGGGGTTGGGCGAGGGCTGAGAGGGCAAACTGATCGCTGAACAAGCAAGAGGGGCAGAGTTCGCATCCCTAGTGTTCACCTCTAAGCAGGTGTGGAGGTGCGTGTCTGCAGCCCCAGCACCAGAGGTGGGGGAGGGAGTGCTAGCACAGGTATGCATGTGTATGGCTCTGTGTGTGTGTACATGAATATGTGTGCATGCATGAGTGTGTACTTGTTGTGTGTGCATGTGTGCATGCGTGCATGTATGCATGGATGTGTGTGCATGTTGTGTGCGTATGTGCACGTTATGTGTACTTGTGTGTGTATGCTAGTGTGTGTGCATGTGTATATACACGAATGTGTGCTTGTTGTATGTGCATGTATATATATATGTGTGTGCATGTGTGTATGCATGTGGGTGTGCTTGTGTGTGTATGTGTGTGTGCAAATGTATATGTGTGCATGCATGTGTGTGCATGCTGTGTATGTATGTATGCATGTGTGCATGTTGTGTGTGCTTGTGTGTGTATGCGTATGTGCATGTGTATACACACAGAGTTAGGCTTTATTAGAATGATATGTTCTTCCCTAGGGGTTGGGGATTTAGCTCAGTGGTAGAGCGCTTGCCTAACAAGCGCAAGGCCCTGGGTTCGGTCCACGGCTCCAAAAAAAGAACCAAAAAAAAAAAAAAAAAAAGAATGATATGTTCTTCCCTTAATGGGTCCCAGCAAAGCCCCGCTGCCTCCATTTTCCTCCCTCTTGTCCAGTCTTTAATCTGCAGCTGCCCTTTCACATAGAATTTTAAATATAAATTTTAGGGTAGCTGTCATGAGCACAGTCCACCAGAACTGTAGGTGGACACATCTGCGTCTTTCCACAATGTCTGAGTTTACTGAGTAGATATAGACTGACAGGTTCTGTCCATTTCACTGGCTGCAGTTTACCGAGTTGTCCTGATTTCCCTAGAAAGCATGGCTGTTGGCAACCACAGCTCCCTTCATTCTAGTCCTAGCTGCTAGTCCGAACTCAGAATACAGAGCACATGCTGCACAGTTGAATATGTGTGTGCGTGCGTGTGTGCGCACATGTGTGCATGCGCATGTGTGTGCATGTGTGTGTGTGTGTGTGTGCGCGCGCGTGTGTGTGTGTGCGCGCGTGTGTGTGCATGCGCGTGTGCGTGCGGGTGTGCGTGCGTGTGTGTGCATGTGTGTGTGTGTGTGTGCATGTGCCTGTGTGTGCATATGTGTGTGCGTGTGCGTGTGTGTATGTGTGCGTGTGTGTGTGTGCGCGTGTGTGCGTGTGTGCGTGTGTGTGTGCATGAATAGATATGACATATATGATATATATACACTCTATCTATCTATCTATCTATCTATCTATCTATCTATCTATCTATCTATCTATCTATATGCTACATGTATATTACAGAACAACTGCAAACAGGGTTAAAGAGACACCAGAGATCAGAGAGTTTAGAGGCCTTCCTGGAGGCAGAGGGGGAAGCTGACAGAGATGCAGTGTCGCTGCAGGAGGATGATAGATATACAACACACCTAGGTGGAGAATTGTTGGGAGAGAGGGGAAGCTGACCTGGGGGTCCTGAGTTGCTGAGTCTGACCCAACCACAGGGTGGGGCTGATCCTAACTGCAGACGCGTGGGAACGTGGAAGTGAGGTCCAGACTTTGAGTGGATAAAGGGATAGATGGATGGATGTGCAGATGGTTGCTGGGTTGGGCCTTATCAAACATCGGGGAGCCTCTGAGACGGTTGGGGCTTCCCTGTCTATTGGCCCTTTGACCCCCACACTAGGTAGCTGGAGGGCAGGTCTGCAGGACCGCTGGTATTTTAGTAGTAGGTGTCATTTTTATGGGGCCCAGAAGAAAGCTCCATGACCTCATTCTGATGTGTTTGGCCAATTTCTCACTTGGGTTTAAATATTCACGCACCCATGGTGAGTATATCAGGTGGGGCTTTTTTAACTTTTAGGAAGGAGTTATTATTATCTGTCCCTGTCTCCTGACTGCTGCTGCACAGGGTGGCGTCTGCATGCATATGATGCCATCACTTGCCCCTGCCTTCTTGATCAAAATGGAACTGAATGCTGTTTGCTGTGTACAGTGGTGTCACCCAGCGTAAAATACACCCCAACGGCTGCTGTTTCACCCCGTATGGAGGAACTTAGAACAGGCCCCGCTGTGACTCAGCGGAGGGCAACAGCGATGTGTCCTCCCTCTCTTGACATGGCCAGCCATCTAAGGAGAAGCAATGACAATATGTCCCCTTAAGATGAGAGGCGGCAGAGGCAGGAGGACTTGGAGTCTGAGGCCGAGACTATGAGGGAGGGATTCTTCCTCAAGGACCTTCAACCCTGCTGTTTCAACTACTTCAGTTCTCTGGAGATCTAATGCCCTCTTCTGGATGCTTCAGGTACTGCATGTAGGTGGAGCTCAGGTTAACGATCGGCCTCACTACGGAAGTTTCCTAAGTGGAAAGCAAAATAAAACGGGCAAAGAAAACTTCAGAGTGGCCGTGGCATAGGTAACACAATATAAGCTTCCGTAGGAACGCTGTGTAACTTAACTGCGTATGTTACAACCTTGAAAATAAACTAAACGCACTTAAATCAAGGACCATTTGTACTTACTGCACCGAAAGCAAAATTCCAAGTATCGTTTAGAGAGCTGTGCCTACGGTGAGTGAAGCCTCCACAAACAAAGATGGAAGGATGGGTTCCGTTGGTTTAAGACTGCAGCCACTGTGCAATGGTGAAAAGCACATGGTAGCCTCACAGAGTACCCCACGGCCAGGAACTCAGTGTGCTCATGAATGGCAGCCCGGGAAGAAAGGACACCTCACAAAAGATACAGAAGTGGGATCCCAAATGCATTAGCAGAGGGGGCAAAAAGAAAGCAGAAAACTGCCAAGTGTTTTTACTTTTAAAAGGCTCATAGCCCTGATGATTTCACGGGAGACTTTTCCAAACATTGGAAAGAGAGGTGAACTCAAAGTAAACTTTTATATTGTAACAGGGGATGGGTTGGTGTTTTCATTTTTAATTTTGTTTGTGCTGCTTTGAGTCTCATGCGTCTCAGACTGTCCTAGAACACAATATGTCAACAAGGATGACTTTGAACTTATGCTCCTCCAGCCTCGACCTCCTGAGTCCTAGGATCACAGCTGTGTGCCGCTGTGTCCAGTTTTATAGGGCACTGGGAATCAAACCCAGGGCTTTGTGCATGTTAGACAGAGATCCCCAGCCTGAGAGGACAGGTGTTCTTATGTGGGAACACTTATGCCCTGTTCATGATGTTTCCTTCCGATGTGTAGAACATCCATCGATGTAACACTCCCAGGTTCCCACTCCCCATTCCCTTATTCCTTCCTGAGCCTTCCGTGATGCACAAATTTGGCAAAGAACTCTGGGTATGACAAGCTCAACCCCGCCTGCACCCCCAGACCCCTTGGTGGTACAACATTGCCTATCCGCGGAGTGCACGCCCCGGCTCCCTTCCACTTGCATGGCCAGCTTAGCCATCACACTCTGGTTGTTCAGCAGTACCGACGGCCTAGTTGGTTAGTCATCTAATTCTAAGGAAGTGGGATTAGGGATGTTTGCTGCTTCCACAGTCATCAGCTACCTCCTCCAATTTAGCTTTAGTCAATCCTTTTTGAAGTCGGGAGTAATTTGATCTCTACTCGCTGACTCACGTGTCTCTTAATTGGTCCAAATCTAGATGCGGAAGCAGGGTAATTTTTACTGACCTTGTCTCCAAGCCCCTGAGCTGATGATGACTGATCTAGGAGCTTGATAAACAAGGGGGCGGACAGATGCAAGTGGCATTTGAGGTAAGCTTCCAAGACGTTCTCAGGAGACACAGCAGGGTCAGAGGGAGGAGCATATAGCACAGAGGTAGTGCTAGGCCCAAGCACACGGTGGATTCTGAAGGCTTTAATATTCAGGCCAGTGCAACTTGACCTTGAACTCCACAGAGCCAGGCTGAGTTCAAGGGAGAACTGGTGTTGAGGAAGGCAGATAGAGGAGTGAGGGACCTTTCTAGGGGAAAGCAAGTCTTAAGTCTGCAAATGCTGCAGGCACAGCTGCGGCAGCTCTTTTTTTTTTTTTTCCCCCCCTGGAGCAGAGGACTGAACTCAGGGCCTTCCCCTTGCTAGGCAAGCGCTCTACCACTGAGCTAAATCCCCAACCCTCAGGCCTGTTCTTTAAGGTTAGCTAAATCCCTGTGTGTTGTATAGAGGACAGCACTGCCCAAAGTGCAGGGGGGATTTTGTTAAGGACGTCCCTTCCTGGCCCATTTGGTCTGAATTG
This sequence comes from Rattus rattus, assembly GCF_011064425.1. NCBI lineage: Eukaryota > Metazoa > Chordata > Mammalia > Rodentia > Muridae > Rattus > Rattus rattus. The sequence continues at coordinate 19,335,773 of NC_046154.1, forward strand.
AAGATTAAGATGTAGGCCATACTATGGGTGCCAAGATAGCCCCCGCCCCCAAAACCCCCACCCATCAGACAAAGGTCTGATCCCTCTGAGGTAGGTTTTCATCCTTAATACCAAGTGACCTTTTTCAATGGTCGACTCATCTTTGGGGTAGGGGTTGTTGAACGTCATGGGATGCTGAGCAATACACGGCCCTCACCCAGCCACACCAGGAGCGTGCTCTCCAGACATTTCCAAGTGTCCCAGGGCAGCCAGTCACCCTGGGTTGAGAACAATGCTCTAGAGTTTTCTTATCTTGGAGGATTCTCAACATAGAATGAACCGGCATCCAGGAAGCCATTTAAACCCGTGATCAGTTCTACTAGAAAGCAGGGGCTAGCCGTGGAGGCTGGAGAGGTAGCTCACAAGGACATGGGCTGGTACCTCACAAACAAGTCTAACTCTAGTTCCAACCAACAGCTTCCTATGGCCTTCTTGGGCACCCATACGCACCTGTGCACACACCACCCCCATCCACCCATACGCATACATACATAATGTTTAAACAGGTTAGTTCTGGATAGCTGGGCTGTAGAAGGTAGGTCACGACTAATTGCCAGATTCCGCCATGGAAGGTTAAAAAAAAGTTACGGATGCTCTTTGTATGATGTCATCTTACATACATCGAGGCACGGAAATTAACACGGTTGAGTAAGGTTCCTGTCGACTTGAGGGTCAGGAAGTAAAAGCAACCAATGTCATACCATTCGGTCTCTAGGATCCAGATTGTAAGGGGAGCTTAAAAAGAGACCAGAGTTACTTGAGAAGTGTGACTCAGTACACTTAATTTTTTTTTTCTTTCCAAAAAAGAATCCCGAGCAGGAACAGTGAATGAGGGAAAGTGAAATAAATACAGGAAGACAGGAAAAGAGACCACGTGGTCCCTACCAGTGTAATCAGCGTCAGCTGCCACGATCATCCTGTCACCTTGATCACCATGGGAACGACTCTTTGGGAATGTTGTGAGAGATTTTTGGAGAGTGATCGAGGTGGAAAGACCCACCCTCTATGTGGGTGGCACCATTCCCTAGGCTGGGGTCCCAGCTGAATACAAAAGAGGAAGTCAGGGGAACACCCAAGTTCATCTCCCAGCTTCCTGACTATGGACTGGATGTGACAGGCTGACTGTGAACTGGATGTGACAGACTTACTGTGGACCGGATGTGACAGGCTGCCTCAGCTCCAGCGTCCATGTTTTCCCACCATGATGGACTGTGTCTTCTGGAGCTACTTTGAACCAGAGTAAACCCTTCCCTCCTTAACTTGCTCTTGTCAGGTGTTTTGTCAGCCCAGGGACCTATAGAAATGCGGATTCTTAATCCCCACCCAGACCTGCTGGGTCAGAAGCTCTGTGGATTGGGCCCTGGAAGTAAAACTTACTGGCTCCTTTTGATAATTCTGATGCTCCCTCAAGTGTCAAGACCACTGCCTTAAGAAAAAGATGATGTACTAGGGCTGACAAGAAAGAAGAGGAAATGAGGGGTGAGTATGAGGGTGCCCACCCTTGTGGGCCTGTGTAAGGCTGGGCTTGATAATGAATGACCTCCCTCAATTTGCTTCCACATCTTATAATTTTTTAGGGGGGGCTTGTTTATTATTTTTTTTTCAAAATAAGATTTCTCTCTGTGGTCCTGGCTGTCGTGGAACTCGATTTGTACACCAGGCTGGCCTCGAACTCACAGAGATCCTCCTGCGTCTGCTTCCCAAATGCTGGGATTACAGGTATGAGCCACCACTGCCCAGCATTACTGGCTCTACATACAGTTTGAAGGTTTCACACAGCCTGGTCATGAGTGGCTGTCGGACAAACATAGGACACTGCTTTGTAAGCCTGTTAAAACCAGGGGGGAGATGTTCATTTCATAACACGTGAATTAGGCAAATTTCCAAACTTCACTCTCATCACGTGGATGACAAGAGAGGGCTCATATTTAACCAGGGTCACTTTGTTGGTGGGGTTTGTCCTTGGAATCTCTGTCATGTTCTTTGAAGTGATTGCAGACTGTGATTCCGCTGTGCTGAGCAAACGATTGAAAACTAGAAATAAACCATAGATTGCATTTTCCATCCGATCGGATCACAGTCAAGCTATGACTAATAGGAATCCCAGATAATGCTGACTTAAACGATATGTAAATATAGGTTTCCCTCTGGGCAGGGCTCAGTGGACAACCAGACTTGCTGCCAAGCCTGCTGACCCGAGTTTTGATTCCTGGGACCCACATGGTGAGAGACCCAACTCCTGTACATGATTCACTGCCTTCATGCATGTGCTGTGCCATGCACATGCCCATTGCATACATTTACACACACACACACACACACACACACACACACACACACACACACACGCTTGTAAAAATAAATAGAACATAATTTAAAACAGGAAAAGTTCAGGAAGAGAGTCTTGGATACGAAGATGAGCTCACAGAACTCATGACACCTCATGGTTTACTGGGAATGCCTGCGAGCTAGCGGTTGTGTCCACATTCCACCTTAGAAAGGGAGGTTGGGAGAGAACAAGATTAGGGCCAAGCTTAGGGGAACTGGGCTTAAGTAAGGGAGGAAGCCAGAAGTGCAGATGACAGAGTAGCCAGAGAGGAAAGGAGGATCTGGGGCCTGGGGCTGTAGCTCTGCTTGCCTAGTGTTCTCGAGGACCTGGGCTTGGTCCCCAACGCCACCTCAAACTTAGTATGGAGGTGCATGCCTGCAATTCAAGGTCATTCTCTGCTACATAGAGAGTTTGAGCTAGCCTAGGCTACTTGAGACGCTGTCTCAAAGGGGAGTGTGGAGGCATAAAACCCTGATGGAGGGGAGACTGGAGCCTCTCAGGCTAAACATATAATTTCTGTCTTTGGAAACAGTCTTTTTAAAAAAATCTATCTATGTATGTATCTATGTATCTATCTATCTATTATCTATCTATCTTATCTATTATCTATGTATTTATCTATCTATGTATCTATCTATTTTCTATCTTATCTATTATCTATGTATTATGTATCTATCTATGTATCTATCTATTTTATCTATTATCTAGTCATCTATGTATCTATCTATATATCTATGTATCTATCTATGTATCTATGTATCTATCTATGTATCTATGTATCTATGTATCTATCTATCTATCTATCTATCTATCTATCTATCTACTTACATCCTTATTTATGTAGACATCTCCACATCTGTATGAGGAAGTCAGAGGGGGTCAGATCCCATGGAGCTGTAATTGCAGGCTGTTGTGAGTAGCCTAATGTGGGTATCGGGATTTGAACTTAGGTCCTCTGCAATCACAGGATATGCTACTCCATCCCTCTAGCTAGCCTCTGGAAATAATCTATTCAAAGATTCATCTCTTTGTAATTTTACTGCCTTGGTGACAACGTTCATTGGCAGTCATTGTGCGTATGGGTTACTGTGGACTCAGAATGTTCGGGAAATGCCTCGGACCTCATCAGAAACAGCACACACTCCTCTTGGGAGCTTCTTCTGCCCTATTTCCTTCACTAGACCTCCAGTCTCTGTCTATCTCCATCCAGCCTCATGTACCTGTGTCCCCGTGGCTGCATTTTTGGGGCTCCTCAATATGAAAGGTTCGGTTTTTCCCTGGGACCCTTTACTGCAGAGGAAGGCTGTCTGTCCAGATAGCTTGTGCCCCTCTTCACTGCTGACCCTTGCTCTCTTTTGATGTTTTTTTGGCTGGGCAACACTGGTCTCAGTGTTTCACCTTCCCTGGGCTTCCCTGTGCTCCCCACTGTCCTTTATTGAATTTCCTTCAACTGCCTGATTTGAAGGGACACCTCTTTTTCCTTCCTCATGTCTAGCAAGCATCTCACTTAATACGATTAAGCCGCCCTCCAGACCCGCCCTGCTTTGACAACATGTACTTCCAGTTGCTTGGGCTGAAACCCTTGCAGCCATCCTGAACCTCCCACCCCATGTCCAACCTGTCAGCAGGTCTTAGTGGTGTGGTCAAAAGTCGAAAGGACAATGACCTAGTTTAAAGCTCTTAATTGGCCCTATTAGGGATTCTAGAACAAGATACCAGATTGTTCTAGAAAACAAGATGAAGGTCCCACAGGCTGAGCTGAGGAGACCTGTCCATAGACTGAGAAGGCTTTGGGGCAGCGGAAAGGGGACAGGGTGACGTTGGCATCAGGCGACGTTGGGTCAATTTTATTGGTAAGATTTGCGGCTGCCACCTTGCCAGTGTATTATGATGACCTGTGCTAATGTGACAATTATGTCACACTGTCTGGGCTTGCTCAAGCGATGTGTTACTGTGGATATCACAGTCCGTGGGCACTGGCCAGGATTTGAGTTTTTTTGGGTCTCAGAACAAGAACAATCAGGGCATGTGGGTCACAGTAAAAATGGAGGGTGGTTTATTAAAAACTAGTAGGGCTTGGGAGATAACTTTGTACCATAAAATGCCTGTCCTGTAAACATGAGCTGGGTGTGGTGACACATTTATAATCCTGGGACTGGGGGCTGAGGTCAAGAGAACCCCCAGGGCCTGATGCCAGCTCGCCTCATCAGGAGTCTCAGGAGTGCCAGGTGAGGTGAGAGACTCAGTCTCAAAAGATGAGGTGGATGGTGCTGGCCAGGGCCATGCCGTTGTTTTTGTTGTCATTGTTGTTTGTTTGTTTGCTTTTTTTTTTTCTTTTTCTGAATCTCCTTTTTTAAAGGTTACATTTATCTACTCTCTAAGTTCCAGGCCAGCCTGGTCTATATAGGTCAGCCTGGTCTACAGAACAAGTTTCAGGCCAGCCTAGTCTACCTAGTGAGTTCTAGGCTAGCCAGAGCTACACAGTGAGACCTTGTCTCAAAACAAAACAAACAAAAAGATTATGTTAATTTGCTTGTGTGTGTGTGTTTTGTGCATGCACACACATGTGCATGGCACACAGGCGTGTGGAGGTCAGAGGAAGCTTTCAGGAGTCATTTCTTTCCTCGTACCATGTCCATGCTGGGGATTGAGCTAAGGTTATCAGGCTCGGTGGCAAGTCCTTTTAACCGATGAGCCATCTCACCTGACCCTTAGATGTTTTCCTCCTCCTCCTCTTCCTCCTTGTCCTCCTCCTCCTCTTCCTCCTTGTCCTCCTCCTCCCACTTCTCCCACTCCTCCTCCTCTTCCTCTTCCTCCTTGTCCTCCTCCTCCCACTCCTTCTCTTCTTCTTCTTCCTCCTCTTCCTCCTTGTCCTCTTCCTCCCACTCCTCCCACTCCTCCTCCTCCCACTCCTCCTCCTCTTCCCCACTCAAACTAACACTCAAATTTAGGTTGCCAGGAACTGTGGGTCTCCTGGGCTTGTTTGAATAGATCAAGGACAGTCCTAGTCCTGGGGAATCTCAGTTTGCCTCCCTCGCCACTGCCCGTCTGCTCCCCTCTCAAACCCTCAAGCTTTTTCACTGGGAGGCCAGAACCCTGGCTTCTCCCTTGGCAGCTTTTCTACCCAGGACCTGCTCCAGCATCAGCTGTCAATCAAATATAGGCACGCCCTTGTCTTCCTGGTCTTTCAGGCCTCCCCAACTACCACTGTGTCTGTCCGTCTTCATTTCCTGTGACATATTAACAAATCATTAAAAACCCGACGGTTTAAAGATAACACCCGCTGGTTCTCTCACAGCAGTGAAGATCAGAGTCCAAGATCAGGTTTGCTGTGTACAATCCACGGCGTTGGCAGAGGGCCTCCTCTCCTCAGGAGGTTCTGGGGGAGAATCTGTGCCCTCGCTGTCTCTGACATCCTCCATATTGCAGAGCCAGACATGTGGCATCTTGCGTCAGTGACAATGCCACTTTCTTCCCTGTGGCAACGGCTTCCTTTGCCTCCATCCTATAATAATATATGATTCCATTTAGGATCCACCTTGCTAATCCCAGATAATCTCCTCTTTGTGTCTTCCTTAATTTCCTCACTCCTGACTACTTCCCTGTGAGGCCATTTGCAGGTTCCAGGGATCGGTCCTGGACATCTTGGGTACCCCTCGGACATCTTTAGAGTACTATAACTTCCATCCTTGTAGCCCCTCCCCTAGGGCATTTACACCCCAGAAAGCAAGTAGCCATGCTCCTTCCGCACATCTCTCATGATCTTAGGGGTTCCTGGGAGGCTGCACTTGCTGCTCCCTTTGAGGGGCTGAAAGCCCCGGGGGCTCCTGGAAGCAGGAACTTTGCCTCGATTGTGGTCCCCGCACCAGCTCTGCCACACCATGTTCCACCTACAAACTTTGCGGTATCCTGTTTAATAAACCTTCCTCCTCTTGAAGCCTTCATCTTCATCCGTTCAGCCCTTCCCAAGTTCTCTCTTGCACACCTCTTAGCCTTTCCACGAAACCAGTTCCAACCCTCCACTGCCCGCTGCGGTGGAACCGGAACACCCCGTGCACTCCTCACTCTAAGGAGCTCTACTCAGGCAGGCAGCCATCTTGGAAGGGCGGTGCCTGTCCACTCCTCTGCAAGTGAAGCACTTAACAGAGTAATAAATCCCCATTCACGCAGCCGTTGACGGCCTCTTTAGCACAAATGACATTTGTTACACCTTCCTTCCTCATAAAACACGCCCCCAAACCAGGAAGAAAATGAGGAAAGACACAGATGCCCATCTTCTGTCATTTTTCAGGCTGTTTCCTGATGGCACCCCATGCCGGGGAGCAGCAGGATGGGAGATGGTTCTCACAAAGTCGGTAAGGCCTTGTTACACTTTTTCTTCTGAGAAGAAAACTCAGGCTCAGAGAAGATAGGCAATCTGTTCTGCAGTGGTTGTATGTATGTATGTATGTATGTATGTATGTATGTATGTATGTATGTATGTATGTATGTATACTGTAGCTGTCTTCAGACGCACCAGAACAGGGCATCAGACCCCATCACAGATGGTTGTGAGCCACCATGTGGTTGCTGGGAATTGAACTCAGGACCTCTGGGAGAGCAGTCAGTGCTCTTAACCTCTGAGCCATCTCTCCAGCCTGTGTTTTTTTTTTTTTTTATGTATTTTACTTTATTTCCTCTGTGTTTTTGTGCATGTATCTGTGTCTTGGTATGTGCACATGCATCTGTGTCTTTCTCTGTATGTGTGAGTGCTTGTGGAGGCCAGAAGAGGGCGTCAAACCCCAGAGTTGTGCTTGGGCAGCAAGCAGCTGTGTTTGCTGTGCAGCTTCTTCAGGGTCTCAGTGCAATGCCCAGTGTAGCTGCGTGCCTAGTTCAAGGCAGCCAGGGGTCCAGGAAATGCTCTACCGGATGTCAATTAAGGCATCAAGCCACCTCAAACTCCCACCATCGTAGCTTATTTAAAGAAGCCTAAAATAGAGGGCTTGCAATTAAGACACCTTTAACCCTAACAGTGGTTCAGTAACGTTCCGAATGCTGAACTTCTGCCTGGATTTCTCAGGCAGTCGTGGGCCCCTTAAATCTCACTTCCTCTGCCAATACACCCCCAGGGAACTTTTCTTCAAGGCTAGCTCAGGATGGGGCCTCTCAGAGCCCCTGATGTGAAGACAGTGCTGTAGTCAGTGCTCGAGGCTTGTGGTAAGGGTCCACCCATGACTTCTGTCCCCTTCCACATCTGGATTCCTGCTAGGAGGCTGTGATGGGGGCAGGGGTAAGGTGTAGATTGAGGACATGGGCTTGGGACTTCATGAATCTTCTCTAGCTCTGTGGTGCATGCATGGGAATCAGTTAGATGTCTAAAAGGTGACCAGCAAGTTAGCTGTTGGCTTTATGGTTTCCATGACTATTATTAGGTTAGGAGACGGTGAAGAGACCCGGATGTTGACTGGCATAAGATAACAATTACATTTTAAAAGAAATAATAAAATGTCATTTTCTGAGCCAAATACAAGTGAGCACAGCCTTGGGAACACAGATTCAAGTCCCCCGAATGACAAACCTCTTCCTCGCAGAGAGATCACCGTGTATTAGCTGGGCTGGTCACTCAGCAGCAGGTGGCTCATGAATCGGGCTGGCTGCAGAGGCCCAGACGGTCTTCCAGGTCACATGTTGTCTTTCATGAGGCAAGAAACTCTCTACCAAGACTCTCATGTTGTCACCTTAGTTTGAGGTTCGCCACTAGCTAGAGAAGCACCAAGCTTGGTGTGCACTTTACACATTGTCTCCAGTGGTCAGTGTGTGTGTGTGTGTGTGTGTGTGTGTGTGTGTGTGTGTGTACACTTGCCCGTGCGTGTACAAGTTTACATGTAACCCAGTCTGCATGTGGATGTCAGTACACCTGTGTGCAAGTGCTTGTGGAGGCCAGAGGTCTCAGGGTCACACCTCGCCACTTTGTGGAGAGACTCTTTCACAGACCTGGACTGGAATTACAGGCATGTATCACTATATCGGATCCCCCACCTCCACATCATCCATGTCTTTCTTTAAATAGTTAATTTAGTTACATGGGAAATGAAAAACAAAGTAGACTCAGCCCAGATGACCCACACAGGCAAACAGACAAGCCTAAGGTTATTTTAAGCACCAGATCAGCGCTTGGGAAGAAGGTGGCTGTTGTGGCCCAGCATCTATTGTCAGCCTTACGGTTCTGGGAGTTGAACTCAGACCTTCTTCATGCTTCTTCAGCAAGTTTTTTTAAGTTTTCTAAGTTTTTTGGTTTTTTTTTTTTTGTGTGTGTTCTTGTTTTTTTCTTTCTTTCTTTCTCTTTCTTTCTCTCTCTCTTTCTTTCTTTCTCTCTCTTTCTTTCTTTCTTTCTTTCTTTCTTTCTTTCTTTCTTTCTTTCTTTCTTTCTTTCTTTCTTTCTTTCTTTCTTTCTTTCTTCCTTTCTTTAACTGACTGAGCCCTCTCTCCTCCCCCAAATAACCTGAGAGGACCTTGACTTCTAGATCTGTCCAGAGTCACAGGGCTCCAGTAAGCATAGACTAAACATGCTTCCAATCCCCAAAGCACAGCTACAGACTCTTAGGAACTTAACGTGTAAGGATACTGTGGGAAGTTACCGCGAGCTAGAGCGGGATCATACGGGGAACTGGCTCCTGGGTCTGAGTCCACAGATGCCTTGGCGTTCGTGGGTTTGTAGGATGGCGTTTGTGGGTTTGTGGGATGGCGTTTGTGGGTTTGTGGGATGGTGTTTGTGGGTGTTTGTGGGATGGTGGTGTTTGTGGGTTTGTGGGTTGGTGTTTGTGGGTTTGTGGGATAGTGGTGTTTGTGGGTTTGTGGGATGGTGGTGTTTGTGGGTTTGTGGGATGGTGGTGTTTGTGGGTTTGTGGGATGGTGGTGTTTGTGGGTTTGTGGGATGGTGTTTGTGGGTTTGTGGGATGGTGGTGTTTGTGGGTTTGTGGGTTTGTGGGATGGTGTTTGTGGTTGGGTATGATGATGCCAGCTTTGGAGGAAGCAGGGGAAGGGTAGGTGGTGAAGGAAGATTCTTATTTTTGAGGGAGTTCTGTTGTGAATAGGGGAAGAGTGAGGCTGGAAGGCTGTTGGAGAGTATTTTTAGTCTGAGACAGATAATTAGGGTGCCCGATGACAGAACTAGGAGGTAAAGGTCTTTCTATCTCATACTGGTGCTCCCCTAATTCAAGGGCAGTGTCCTCTCAATGTTGAACTGGGTCTTATCCAACCAGAGGAGAAGCTCGTATTTCTTTTACAAGTCCACAAGGTGTCCAGTACTGATACTGACCAGGCTCCTCTCTCCTCCCCTAGGCCTGTTTCTGTGGATTTAAAGGATGACTTCTAGGAGGCAGCTGGGATCCTGACAGGGATGTGGCCTTGCCGTTTCCATGACAACATCAGCACCTACAATAAGACTGACTGTCAGTCACCCATGGGCTCATGTCTTGAGCGTTTCCCTCAGCTAACGATGCTCTTTGGCATGGGATCTTTTTAGGAGGTAGGAGCTAACTGACTGAAAGAAGCCACAAGGGGCGGGGCTTTGAAGGTGGAACCCACACACCCCCATCTCCAGCTCCTGCTTCCCTCTCTGCTTTCTGGCCTGCTGTGGCATGAACAACCTTCACTTGGCACTTCCGCCACTATGATCTGAGATTTGGTCCGAGAGGGACTCAAACCCTCCGAAACCATGAGCCAAGGGGAATCTTTCCTACTTTGAGCTGTGCATGTCAGGCAGTCTGTCTCAGGGACATGGAAACATCATGAACACGTTGTCCAGCTACCCGCAACTCCTGGGCAAAAAGCTGGTTCCCCAATGTCAAATGACCTTTTCCCTCCAGTAAAATACACATCATAGTCTAGTGGCTAGAATGAGTAATGTCCCCTATAGGCTTGTTTTTAAGCATTTGGTCTCCAGTTGGTGGCATTTGGGGGGGGGAGGTTACAGAACCTTTAAGAGGTATAGCTATATTGGAAGAAGTGTGTCACTGAAGGCAGGCTTCAAGGATTGATAGCCTCATCCCACTTCCTGTTCTTCCTCTCTTCCCCTCTCTCCCTCCCTCCCTCCTTCCTGTGCATCTTTCCCACCACAGTAGACTCTTTCCCTCTGGAACTGTAAATCAAAATAAGGTCTTTCATTCTTAAATTGCTTTCTTTTAAAAAACACATTTATTTATTTATTTATTTATTTATTTATTTATTTATTTATTTAAATTTATATGAGTACACTGTAGTTGTCTTCAGACACACCAGGAGAGGGCATCAGATCTCATTACAGATGGTTGTGAGCCACCATGTGGTTGCTGGGAATTGAACTCAGGACCCCTGGAAGAGCAGTCGGTGCTCTTAACCGCTGAGCCATTTCTCCAGCCCCTTAAATTGCTTTCAGTCATGATTTTTTTTTATCGTAGTAATAGCAAAGCAACTAATTAATACCATTACAGTATTAGTACCCTAACTAATTATTAACTTAACCGATTATTTTCATAAATTATAATATTAAAAACATATAGGCAGCTGGAGAGGTGGCTCAGTGGTTAAGAACTGGCTGCTCTTCTAGAGAACCAGGGTTCAATTTCCAGGCCACACAGTGGCTCAGAAGTGTCTGTAGGAGGCCTGATCCCCTCTTCTGGATTCCTTGGATACCAGGCACGCGTGTGGTGCACGTGCATACACGAAAAAGCAAAGCACCATGCACAAAAAATAAATGCATTCAAAACCACCAGAAAGAACACATCCCTTATTTGTATAGACCATGGATTGATTTCCTTACCTGAATAGGAGAATGCAGGCGTGAGAAGTCTCCTGGTGTATTATTTTGTACAGTTAATTCCAAAATGGGCAAACTGACATAGGATGAATGTTCTCGACATAGGGCCTTTCTGTGTGTTGAGGATTTAACCGTGCTCCCCTCCCAATTTATATGTTCAAGTCCTCACCCCTGCTGATTCAGAATGTGACTATGCTCGTGAGATCCCAGAAGATGGGAGGTGGAGGCAGGAGCATCGGGGTCAAGGTTCAAGGTCATCCTATATAGCAACTTTGAGGGCAGCCTGAGTGACTTGAGATCTTGCCTCAAAAACACGTGACTGCGTTTGGAGCCAAGGGATTTAAACAGTGATGGGGTTAAAATGAGGCCGCTAGGGTGACCCTCTACCTGCATAGCTGCTGTCATCCTAAGAAGAGATGGGGACACACAGGGAAGAGAGTGGGAGGACACAGAGGGAAGGTAGCATCTGTGAGTTCCCAGAGACCCCCCAGGAGAAGCCCACCCCTTGCCAATGCTTTGCTCTCAGACCTCAGCCTTCCTGCTTTCCAGACGGATCTATTTCTGTTACTTACGCTCTCAAGTTTGTGATGCTTCGCTCAGACAGCCTCTGGGAGCATCTTTGACTTTTGTGTTGCTCTGGCAACCATTTTAAAATTAAAGTTGGGCTCGCACAGATTCAGTACACAGCCAGTTTCCAGTTAATACCTTCTGCAGTGTCCCGAATGGTCAGTTCAGATATCCGCCTTCGGCCTCTTCCTCCCAGTGGCTGCCTCCCTACTTTTGTGACTCACCCCTCTCATTCCCCACAGCCGCTATGAGCCATACAGATAAACCTCCTGAGTGCCGGATGACAATGGTGATGTCCTAGTTTGCCTCTCTGTTGCTGCGGTTTACAGCATGACTGACAGCAATTTGAGAAAGGAAAGGGTTTATTTAAGTGTACGAATTTCAGTCCACCATCGAGGGAAGGCAAGGCAGGGGCCTGAAGCTTGCTCCCCATGGCGTTCGTTCTCTCTCTCTCTCTCTCTCTCTCTCTCTCTCTCTCTCTCTCTCTCTCTCTGCTTTTCTTATGTACCCCAGACCCATCTGCCTAGAGATGGCAGGGCCCAAAGGGCTGGACTTTCCCATGTCAACCTGTAACCAGGAAAATGCCTACAGACATGTTTGCTAACACGAGGCAGGTTTCAGCTGACAGTCCCTCTTCTCAGGTGACTCGAGGTTTGTGTCTGATTGACAGCTGAAGCTGTGATGGACCAGTGACCCCACTTGGCTACTTAAGAGAAGATCCTCAGACTAAGTTTGTTGCCCTGCTAATTAAGGGTGATGTCATCTACCATGGTCCCCGATAGCCTTCTGGGATCCATGCAAAATGGCGGACTCCCTTTACCACCAGGGTCTCACCTTCTCTGACCATATCTGGGGAACTAGAAACCCCACACACCTCTACTTGCAGAATGCTACATAGCCTTGTTTAAGATTACAGGTTCAACATCCTTTCTGCCTATAAGAATCTATTCAGCTAGCACCTGAGATGCCCGGAATACCCTATGTTAATGAGGCATCTCGGTACCCTAAGCCTTCAGCCAATGACCTCTGTCCATGTTGGATGTTCCTACCCCAGTCCCCAAACCTATATAATTTTTGAATCACCCCAAGTTAATCTGTCTCTCCTCAGTCGGCCCTGGTGTTGTCATTATTGCACATACTCGCAGGGTTTCTGAACCAAGTTTGTCATCTGTTTCTTTTGCTCTTATGGACCAATATCAGCCGAAAATCCCCATGGGCAGGGATAACTTGGTCTTAGAATGGGTGGCCCATATTATCCATCATCCTTGAGAAAAATGTGTGTGCACTGAGGAACACCACACAACCACACAAGAGGGAAGACTCGGCCGAAGCCTGAGGTCTTACATTCTAGAAGTAATTGAATGGCCTGCTTTCTGGTATATCCACCTTTTACTTATGTTAACAAAAAATTCTCAAGAAGCAGCAAATCCAGGGGTCACCAGGGTTTGGGGGAGTTGGCCACTGAGAGGAAAGTCCAGACTGAGGATCACCTAGAACACATTTAATCTACAAGCATGTCTATAGCAGATTGTTTTGATTATTAATTGGTGCAGGAGAGCCTAGCCCAGTGTGGGGGGCACCATTCCCTAGGCTGTATTTGAAAGCTACCCAAGCACAAGCCTTCCAGTTAAGCCAGAAAGTGGGCCAGCAAGCTGTGTTCCTCCAGAGTCCTGCCCTGATTTCCCCAACATTGCTCTGGGTCCACGGAAGTGTAAGCTAAGTAAATCTGTTCCTCCTCTTAAGTTGCTTTTAGGTCAGGGTGTTGTATCAGAATGGAAAAGAAACTAGAACAGAGGGGAAGGGGCAAAGACTGCCCTTTAGTTAGTGTACGTCCATTACAGGTCCCACCTCTACCTCCCGATGCTTAGGGGCTTGGCTAGATGGGCTGGGAAGCTCCCTCTGGGGGAAAGGGTTGTGCATTCACAGGGAGGCTCACAACAGGCTGCCTGCCATCTCCTTGTAGCAATGGGGAAAGAAAGAGGCCATGGTAGATGAGTGTGGCCCGAATAGCCACCAGCCCAGGCCTAATATGTGACCCTAAAATCCACGAAAAAAAGCATGTAACTGAACAGTTAGAGAGTTGCACCAGGCGTTTTCACAGCTGTGATAAGGAATGTTCCAGAAGGACCAGACTGCTCACCCAAGAGTGTCACTTGTAGAGGTGTGTGTGTGGGAATCCCACACCTTAGAGACAATGAGGTATACTTTTCATTTGAATGCAGAAGCTTCTAAAAATATTGCAGGATTGAAAATATTGCCTCCAAAAGACTCCTTACAAGAAGGGAGAAGGAAAGCGAGGCAGCTCAGGGATGGAAAGACTCCAATCTTGTAAACAGAAAAAAAAAGATGAATAAGTGTCTTCGTAAAAGGCAAAATTAGTACTATTTAAAACAGCCCGCGGGGCAGGCAAGATGGCTCCGAGGGTGAGGGTGCTTATCAGCTGAGTTTGACTCCTGGAACCCACATGGTGCAAAGAGAGAGCTGATTCCCATGGTGGTCCTTTGACCTCCAAATGCAGGTCTGTACACAGACAGACACACAGACACACACATGCACACAGGCATACACACACACACGCGTGCACATACACTCACAGGATGCCCTACCGTGTAGTTAGCACAGAGTACCTGCTTGTAACCAGGCTATCTCTGCTTCTGGGGGACAAGAGAAGTTTAGCCCATAGTGCAAGGTCACAGAGGGGACCCCTGTCAGCTCCTCCGGTATGGGTTGCTGGGGTGTGGCTTCATCTGTGAGGCTCCTGGCCTAACACTTCCATCCTGAGCTTTCCTCTTGCCGTTATCCCTCCCTCCCTGTTTTTCTTCTCTTTCCCCTTTGAAGTGAGAGAGCTCTCTCTGTAACCCATACTGGCTTCAGACTGGCATCCGAGAAGCCTCAGCCTCCTGGGACTACAGATGGGTTTTTGCCTCCAAGATGGGTCTCTGCCTCCCTTATCTGTAGTCAACACAGGTTCATTGCAAACAGTGTTTTAAGGTCAATGTTTGAGGGTCAGGGCCACAGGTTGAGAACCTAGGGCCCAGGTTTTGCCATTTTCCTGGCTAGCATATGAAAAGGCCCAGGCAAGGCCTTTAGGTCCAGGCTTCAGACTCCAAGCATTAGAAATTCTCAGATCGTAATAGGATGTGGTTTGTATCCTTGGAGAGTCTCCGAGGCACCTGGAAGATAATTTATGCCACCCACCCCCAGCTGCAGGGATCTTCAGAGCCCAGTAGATGGCAGCATAGGACCGGCCAGCCCCATCTAATGGGGACATGCTCTGAGGGGGCGGGGAAGATTCTGGGTTTTACATTGCCCTTTCTCCCATCCTCCCCACCCCCTTTTGTTGTTGTTGTTCGTTTTTAAGGTTACACAGGCCAACAACAGAGGGACAGTTCAAAGCTCTGGGTGACCAAATATCTTTTCCCAAGAACAAACCTTCAAGGTGGCATTTTACCACTTTCAAACTCAGGCACAAAGGGGAAAAAAAAAAAAACCAGCTAATCATCACTTTATATAATAAGGATGTTTGTCGGCTGTGTGGAGAGGAAAAGAAGAAACTCGTCCCAACTATGGATGCTTAAACCACACCGCAATTCATCAATCAGGTTTATTCCGCAAAGGAAGGGGCGGGTGGTCTGGGGCTCTGAGGCAGATACAAAGGAGGAGAGTCAGGCAGAACTGGATGTGCTGGTTTGGCTCTGGGAAGCAGGCAGGTGCTCTCTGGCCAGTGTGAATTTGGGTGCTAACCACTGCCCCACCGTACACTTGTCTGCTGAGGTCTGAGGACCGCAGCCACATCTGTGTCTCCCCGGTTCTTAGGTTAGGAGATCTTCCCAGAAGTGGTGAGAGGTAAAGGGTTCAGAAGAGCCCACATCCCTTTTCAGTTCAAAACGGCTCACTTAAAACAACCCATTTTCATTTGTAAAGGAGTCTCCTATTACGAGGTTTAATTCCTTGGGTTTGTTGTATTTTGAGGCGGTTCTCATCTGCCCGCCTCTGCTTCCTGGGTGCCGAGATTGGAGTGTGCACCTCCACACCCAACCAAAACTGAATATTTAACACACAAGTTGGTTTAAACTTGTTGGTCAGAGAAAATGGAAATCTAGGTATAATGGCTCATGTCTGAAATTCCAGCCCTCGGGGTGTTGAGGTGGGAGAGTCATGGCCAACCTCGTCTGCCTGGACTACGGGGTAGGATTTTGAAGGAAACAGAAAAAGGAAGAAGGAGAGAGTTTTATTTGGAGAGTGATTAGTGTTATAGGCAGACAGGAGCACAGTGAAGCTAAGGTCTGAAGAGAGAAAAGAGAGAGGGAGGGAGGAGGGGGAGGGGGCAGGGGGGCAGAGGCAGGAGGAGGGGGGGGGAGAGGGGAGGGAGAGGGAAAGGGGGGGGAGGGGGAGAGGAGAGGTCATGAGAGAGCAAGTGCAAGCCTCAGACACAATGAGGCATCATTCTTAAAGGATTCTGAGAAACAGGGCGGATCCCACATCAGGAAGCAGCAGACTTAGTAACTGACAGCACAGTGTATCTGAGTCAGGTGTCTGGGGTTCAGGAATGGTGTGGGGGAGGGACAGTCTACTCTAGTGGGAGTTTGTATGTGCTTCTGTTTGTGTGTGTGTGTTTATTTACAAGAATTTCATGTGAGTGTGCATCGGTCTGTTTATGTCTTGTGTGTGTGTGTGTGTGTGTGTGTGTGTGTGTGTGAGAGAGAGAGAGAGAGATTGCATGTGTTTGCAAATCTGCACATGTGTGTTTGATGGATATCTGTGTGTTGGTGTCTCTATGCCTCTGTATGTGTGCGTATGCGTGCATGCACATTGTGTGTGTGTTGTACTTGCATGTGCACACATTGTATTTGTGTGCTTGTGCACATCTCTCATGTACTAATGTGTGTGTGAACTTATGTTTGTGCACATGTGTAGGCATGTGTGTGTATACATGCATATATGTGTTTGTATGTGTGCATTTGTATACTTGTGTGTTCTCGGTGTGCGTGTGTACACGTTTGTGTATTTCGTATGTATGTGTGGGTTTCTTTTGCATGCATCTGTGTGGTTTTTGTTAACATCTGTATGTTGGTTTCTGTGTGTGTGTGTGTGTGTGTGTGTGCGCGCGCGCTTAGGAATGTGTATTTTATGTATTTGTGTGATTTTGTATTTGTACTTCGCATGTGAGTTTTTGTGTGTGCTCATATATGTATACATGTTTCTGTGCATGTTTTCATATGCCTTGTACTTCTGCTTGTGAGTTTGTGTATGCATTTAGGTGTGTTTGTGCATGTATATATGTGTTGGCGTTTGAATATGCATGTGTGCTTATGTGTTTATGCTGGTGGTTAGTTTGTGTCTGTGTGTTTGTAATAATCCATTTTTCAGAGGTATCTATGATATGAAACAGTAGAAAACAACTTCAAAATTATCCATATTTAAATAAAATCTGAATACCTATTATATTAGATCCAGTGGCCAGAAAACCAAGAGGTATCTATGACATGGAACAGTATAAAACAACTTTAAAATTATCCATATTTAAATAAAATCTGAATATCTATTATATTAGATCCAGTGGCCAGAAAACCAAGAGGTATCTATGACATGGAACAGTATAAAACAACTTCAAAATTATCCATATTTAAATAAAATCTGAATATCTATTATATAAGATCCAGTGGCCAGAAAACCAAGAGGTGAATTGGGCCTAGGCGACTGGGGGCAGGAGAAAGAAACAGCATTCATTCACACAATCGAGACCCGTCACAGACAAGCTCGCAGTGACCACAGACCAGCAAAGACACAAGTGGCTAGACATACACTTTATTTTAGCATTTGGTAGTCCGAATAAACCTTTATAGCCTTGAAACTTCATTGTCTTATAAGGAATATTTTAAACCAGGATGGAATCGCATGCACAGTGGGTTGTAAAAATGTAAGTTTGAATTTCTGTCACCATACGAAGATTCCCACCAGCTTAAAATATGAGGCTTGTTTGCTTCTTATTCTGAAAGGAAGTAAAATAACAGACAGAGAGTTGATTAGGACTAAGGGGCTTTATAATTGCTGCTTCAGACCATGTGTTCATCTCAAGATGGAGTGTCACATGACAGGTTGCAAGCCCATGTGGTCAACATGGTTGCTATTTAAAAAAAAAAAACATTTGTGTTTACACACACACACACGCAAACATTTGTGTTTGCATATATATGTATATATATGTGTATATATATGCAAACACAAATGTTTTTAAATAGAGTTGAATTTTGGTTGCGCGCACACACACACACACACACACACACACACACACGTCCTTAGCAAGAGCTGAAGAAAGCCAAATATTGTTGCAGATTGTATAGAAGCCAATCTATATCCAATGAGCAACTTACAGGAGTTTACAGCATAAGCTTAAGATATTATTTCCTGGGGTTGGGGATTTAGCTCAGTGGTAGAGCGCTTGCCTAGCAAGCGCAAGGCCCTGGGTTCGGTCCCCAGCTCTGAAAAAAAAAAAAGATATTATTTCCTTTGAGGGCAGAACGCCAATTTGTGATAAAGTCTGAGTCTCTGGAGGGAGAGCAAGCTTAGCTTAGTGCGTACAGGCTGGCTGTAGGAGCCAGGGAGAGGGGTGGGAGGCGCACGGGTTCACATGGGAAGGCCGAGAACAGATCTGTTGCAGGGGGCAGTGGATTGGGATTAGGGTCCCAGTGTGAGGCTTAGACCCTCGAGAAACACAAGCACAAGGAGAGCCTACCGAGTCTTGCGACACCAATATTGTGAAATATAATGCGGGGAGGGGGTACCTGGTGGCCCCATGCAGATGTCCCCTGAGAAATCACTGGTCTGGTGTAAAAGATGGTTTATTTAGGGGAAGGGAAGGGAGTGAGGACCTGGATAAGGGGTAGGTAACCAAGTGGACATGTAGACAGGCAGACAGATGGGAGCAGAGCCGTGAAGGCAGAGAAAATGGGGGATCCAGAGGAGATCAGAGGACAGAAAAAGGGGAGAGAGGGAGAAATGGGCTGGAAACACATGGGGCACACACAGAAAGGGAGGGAAGGGGGAGAGAGAGAGAGAGAGAGAGAGAGAGAGAGAGAGAGAGAGAGAGAGAGAGAGAGAGAGAGAGAGAGCGCTAGGGTGACAAACAGTCCTTTTCTATGCTGCCAGTACAGGAATGCTGGCAGCTGCTGGTGACATTGCTAGGTCCCTGGGAGGAGCCTAGGGAAGGCAGCTGGAGGGAGGAGTCTGTGTTGTATCCTCTGGAACAGGAGTTAGAGATAGGTGTGAGCCGCCATGTGCCATGTGGTTGCTGGGAATTGAACTCAGGACCTCTGGAAGAGCAGCCAGTGCTCTTAACCACGGAGCTACCTCTCCAGCCTGTCACTGGGGATGTTTTTTAAACTATGTTTTTTCTGTCTTAACTTTGTATCCTGTGTTGTAGAAATTATTTAAACCCAGTCCAGGGTTTCTACCCCGCCTTTGATCATTCAGTTCCTGGAGAACAGACACACAGCTTTTGTTATTTACAATAAGCCTTAAACCTCACAAGAGCTGTGCAGATATCTACCCTCCATGCTGTTAGACTCTAACTCCAGTTGGCCAGCCTTCCTAAACCATGGAGCCTTCCTCTTCCTCCTTTACCTTCTTCTCCCTCTTGTGGTCTCCTCTGACCTCCAGGCAGAGAACACTAAGCCCCGCCCATCTCAGTCCTGGTGCTCAACAAAGGCCGTAGGTACCTTTATTTACCAATCGGAAATAACTTGGGGGGCAAGGTCACACAACATCAGCTGGGTCTAGGTGAGGACTCTCTTGTCTCTGGGGCAACCAGGTCTTGGGTGCCTGCACTTAGAATTACAGTACACAGCAAAAGACCAAACCGTAACAATCCTGAAACTTAAAAAAAAAAATTTTTTTTTTTTTTTTTTGGTGGAATCCTCAAGGATTTCCATCCAGAAGAGCATGGCATGGTCGTATTGACAGTTTGACCATCCCCCTGTCTTTGTCCTGTTTTGAATGCCTTGTGTAGTTACCTGAGGGACTGTCTTGAACTTTCACTTGTTATTTTGTACTGAGACCATCATGTGTTTTACCCAGTCATTACCACAAGGCTCGCCAAAAGCTTCCTTTGATCAGGACAAGCTGTTTTGGAACCAAAGCAACAGAGCATGCCCGTGAACATAGATGAGAGAAAATAATGTCACTTTCCGATAGAATTAGTATGTCTCCCTCTGTTCTCTCTGTGTTTTGATAAACACTCCAAGTAGCTGATGCTTCAGACAAGCTTGTGATATCCACTAAGTTCTTTTGATTTAAGTCTGCCAACATAGTGTTTCTAGAGACAGAAGTTTCCCGTAGCCAGGGTTGGCCTCAACTCTGTATTTAGCTGAGGATGACCATGAACTTCTGATCCCACTGCCTCTGCCTCCCAAGTGCTGACGTTAGAGACATGAACCACCGTGCCCGGTTTTCATGTGGTGTTGGATGTTGAACACCGGACTTTGTGCATGGTAGGCAAGCCCCCTACCAAGTGAGCCACACTCCCAGCTCTGCTAAAATATTTAAATTGGGGCTGATGCTTTATCTGAAGGTCTGGATTTGATCAGAAGTGTCAAAGGTTTTGCTGTTTTTTGTTTTGTTTTTTGAAATTGTGGTGATGGAGCTAAGATAATGCCGGGACTTTTGAGATCCTCCATAAATAAAAAGTAGCCCCAGATAAATAGTAAAGAGACCCTTAAGTTTAGCCAGTCTCTCACTGTGGCTTTCCATTTTGACACATGTATTTTCATTTTTGACTTCCTCAAATACTTTATAAACTCCCCTCCCTCCCTTGTCCTCCTCAGCAATGTTCTAAATCAATCTCTCATACTCTTGAGCTGCCTGAATTGTGCACCAATGAAATATGCTAGATTTTAATCTCCTAAGTTTATCTTTTAAGCTACTCCAGATGAGGTCTGGGGCTTGGTGTTGCCCACTGTCCATGCTCCTTCAAGATGTCAGCATCCTGAGAGACTGCAAAAGCTGTCTCAGGGACATCCAACCTGTGGGCGCTGGACCATGTGTGTCCCAGGACAGTTACGAACACAATGCAACACATTTGTTGGGCTACCCTGTGTAGCATGTGTTATGGATGCTGTGTGGAAGGGAGGGATGGGAGTGGGTCTGTCACATAGGTTTTTCCAGCCTCTCGTGTCTCCTTAGCAGTTAGAGAGAAAGCTCACAGGTGGGAAAGCCATCTGCGTGTTGTCGTGAGTGAACCTGGCTTGGTTCTACCTGTGACTAGGTTGCCTTTGTCCTAAAACTGGGCACGGGAGTGAAATTAAATGGACTCTGTGTTGCCAGTGAGCTCATAGCTGAGATGGCAGCGAGATGGCGAGACGGTATGAACTCCTCAGCTGCCCATCCCGTTGCTTTGGGAGGGGACACTCAGAGACTAGCCATCACTCCAGAGGGCTCTGGTTCTGACCGTAACTCTTTCTGACACTCTGCAGGTGTCATTGTGTCTTTTTCTGCCTGTGTGTGACTGCATCCCTACAGCCGTTTTCTACAAAGATGGTTGCTACGACCAGAGAGCTTCTTTTCTTTAAAAAAAAAAAACCATAACTAAATTTGTTTGTTAATTTATTTGTTCATGTGAGTGTGCATGTCCCTGAGCTCTGGTATGGTTATGGAAGCCAGAGGCCAGTTTTCAGAAGTTGTTTCTCTCCTTCTATTATGTGAGTCCCAGGGATCGAGCTCAGGCCCAGGGTGGGCAGCAGACACCTTGTCTTAGTTTGGGTTTTACTGCTGTGAACAGACACCATGACCAAGGCAAGTCTTATAAGGACAGAATTTAATTAGGGCTGGCTTAGAGGTTCAGAGGTTCAGTCCATTATCATCAAGGAGGGAACATGGCAGCATCAAGGTGGGATCATGGCAGCATCCAGGAAAGCATGATACAGAAGGAGCTGAGAGTTCCACATCTTCATCTGAAGGCCACTTGGAGAAGACTGGCTTCCAGGCAGCTAGGATGAGGGTATTAAAGCTCATGCCCACAGTGACACATATCCTCCAACAAGGCCACACCTACTTCAACAAGGCCACACCTACTAATAGTGCCACTCCCTGGGCCAAGCATATACAAACCATCACATTCTATTCCCTGGCCCCCATATGGTTGTTCAAACACATGTCTATGGGGGCCATACCTAGCCATAGCATAATAAAAAAGTATATTTATTTCAATTTCCAAAGTCCCCATAGTCTACGACAGTCGCAACAATGTTAAAAGTCCAAAGTTCAAAGTCTCTTCTGAGATTCATTCAATCACTTAACTGTAATCCCCAAAGCAAGTCAGGAAACCAGTTGGGCAAACGCCAAACTCTGTACCTCCATGTCTGATGTCAAGTGATCTCCAGATCTCCAACTCCTTTTTCATCTTTGTTGACGGTAACAAACTTCATTCTCCTGGGCTGCTTCCCCTCCCTGTTAGCAGCTTTCCTCAGAAGGTGTCCCATGATTCTGTTAGAGTCTCCAAGTCAGCTTCACAGCTTCTTGTTCCAATGTCTGGGATCCACACATGATCTTCTGGGCTCCTCCAAAGGGCTTGTGTCATTTCTCCAGCTCTGCCCTCTGTAGAACTTGAAGCTCTGCTTGACTCCACTCCACTGCTGCTGCTGTTCTTGGTGGTCATCCCGTGGTACTGGCCTCTCCAGTATTCTGGGGTCCTCAAGTGCAACTAGGCTTCACCAACAGCCTCTCATAGGCTCTCTTCATGGTGCCAAGCCTCAACATGACCCCTTCAGAACTGGGACATCAGCTGCAGCTGACTGCACCTTTACCAGTGGCCTTCCCTGGCCTCTCACAGTGCCAAGCCTCAGCTGCTCTCCTCAATCCCTTCATAACTTCAAAACCAGTAACACCTGGGTGACTCTTACACATTACCAAATCCAACTGCAGCATGAGGTACAATCTTGGCTATCTGTGGAATGCAGCTTCTTTGTGCTCCCAGAAAACACTTCTCAGATTTCATATCTCTGATGCTGGTCTCTTCTTAATCACCACTAATTTCTTAGCTCCAGCTGACAGTATCAATTGTCCCAGTAGTCCCTTCTACTCTTGACTAAAGCCAGAGCCACATGGCTGAAGCTGCTGAGTTCTGCTGCTTGCTTGGGCTAGAACATGGCCCCTCTTATTCTATTACCAACTTTTTATTTTCCAACTCCTTCACTGTCTATGCTTGGCTGTCCTAGAGCTTGCTCTATAGATTGACCTTGAACTCAGAGACCTGCATGGCTCTGTCTCCTGAATGCTGGGATTAAAGACATGTCCAAACACCCCTGGACTTAAGCTTTTCTTCTTCTAGAACTTGCTCTGTCCCAGACTGGCCTTGATCTCAGAGATCCGTTTGCCTCACTCTCCTGGGATTAAAGGTGTGTGCTACCTTGCCTGAGCCTAAGCTCTGCGTGGCTACTGTTCTTCAAGATCCAGATCAACAGC
The DNA here is from genome assembly GCF_011064425.1 of Rattus rattus. Classification (NCBI taxonomy): domain Eukaryota; kingdom Metazoa; phylum Chordata; class Mammalia; order Rodentia; family Muridae; genus Rattus; species Rattus rattus. The sequence continues at coordinate 19,358,941 of NC_046154.1, forward strand.
CTGTGTCTTCCAGCTTCAAGATCTCGATCACAAGTGTGCCCTCCATTTCTGGATTGTAGTTCATTCCAGATTAATGGTCCCAACTACTCCTGTTCAACTTCAAACATGAACAATAAGCTTAGCTGGGTGGGATCCTGCCCTGAGCTCATCACTCCCTAATCTCTTTATCTCCGAGAATACAGGACACAGCTCCATTTTACTTCCTGGTGTTCCTTTATTATTCTATATTTTATATATTTATATTATTAACATTTAAAAAATATATTATTATATATTTTACATTTTTCCTTTCTCAGCATGCTCCTTTTCCTTAAAACACTCTTTATAAGACTAAACCAGAGGGGCTGGGGATTTAGCTCAGTGGTAGAGCGCTTGCCTAGGAAGCGCAAGGTCCTGGGTTCAGTCCCCAGCTCCGAAAAAAAAAAACCAAAAAAAAAAAAAAAGACTAAACCAGAGAACAAAGTCTCTGCTGAGCTTTTTTTGAGACTCCCTTTGTCAATGCAATTAATGTAAATCTCTTTTACTTAGCCTCAGGTAGACTCTTTGGACAAGGGCAAAAGGCAGACACATTCTTTACCAAAGTACCACAAAAACAGAGTCTCTAGGCTACTTACTGAAGTTCTCCACGAAAACCTCTTGGGCCAGGTCCTCACAGTTCAAATCACTCATAGCAACAAAGTCTTCCATATTCATACTAGGACAGCCCATTAAGCCCCACTCAAAGCATTCCACTGCTTTCCAAATCCAAAGTTCCAAAATCCACATTCTTCCAAACGAAAGCGTGGGCAAGTCTATCACAGCAATACCCCACTTCTGGTATCAACTTCTGTCTTAGGGTTTTACTGCTGTGAACAGATACCATGACCAAGGCAAGTCTTATAAGGACAGCATTTAATTGGAGTTGGCTTATAGGTTCAGAGGTTCAGTTCATTATCATCAAGGTGGGAGCATGGCAGCACCCAAGCAGGAGGAGCTGAAAGCTCTACACCTTTATCTGAAGGCCCCTAGAAGACTGACTTCTAGGCATCTAGGACAAGGGCTCACAATGACACTCATCCTCCAAAAAGTAGGTGGCCACACCTACTCCAAGGTCACACCCACCCCAGTTGGGCCACACCCACTCCAACAAGGTCACACCTCCTAATAATGCCACTCCTTCATACACCTTTACCTATTAAGCTATCTAGTTGGCCCATAAACACCTAGCTGACCAAATCTTAACGTCCCTGCCAGTGGTCTCTCCTCACAGTAAGCCACTACCACTGGCTGGGGGAAGACAGTGCTTCTGTTTATTGCATTAAATTTCCCTTCCCGTCCTGCATCCACCATTGGAGCTGCTCTCTGTGTTTATTTAGATGTATGGTTCCTTGAAAAGGACTCAATGTTTATGTAACTCTGTGTGTGCTTTTAAATGATACACAGGATCCTGCACCGTACGTCCCCTCCCCTTTGTGTGCCAAGCCTGCAAATTAGCAGAGACTCCCAGCTCCTTTGCCAAAACCAGTCTGGCAGAGTGACAGCTAAGAGAGGAGCTTGGATCTGAGGAAATAAGAAAAGAGCCTTTGCCAAGCCTTGTGGGAAGCTGGGGCAACCTGGACAGCAGATGTAGTTGTGAGGAGCTGAGCCGATGGATGCTGGAGCAGACAGAGCAGGGTCAGACAGTGGGCAGGATGGAGGGAACTGTTCTCTTTCCTTTCCTCTCTCTCATTATGTAGCCCAGGCTAGTCTCAAATTAAGGTTCCTCTTCAGCTTCCGGAGTGTGGGAATTACAGGTTCAGGCTCCTATGCTTAGCTAGGAGATTTTCTACACTGTGTTTTCCTTCTGTTTGCTCCTTGATTTCCAGCCCTGGAACCCTTTGGGTCAGAGGCTGGGCCCTGGAAACTCTGACAAGTCAGGCTTAGCCACTTGACCTCAACAGGCCAATTAAACAGAAGCAACAGAGAAAAGCAGAGAAGGACGTGTTCAACATAGCCATGGTGGAAGGAGTAGCAGAGAGATCCCATGAACCCCAAATTCATCTCTTTCACACAACATAGGTCTTGACATGAAGAGGGCAGGAGGAGCAGCCTCGGCCAGCATGTGGTCCTGAGTGTCACTCACTCGTCTCTGCTCTAACACCCTGCAGGGTAGCCTGGTGAGCTGTCAGACCTTCGAAGGTCAGACTCTTCCTCTGGCTGGCACCAGGCTTTGGCTCCTTCCTACTCGCAGTGTGGCACTCCTGGGGGGAAATTTCAGGTTCTTAGGTTGGTTGTTGAAGGGCAGGGTTCAGTGTCTGTCTAGGAGATCTTCATTTCTGTCAGAGTCACGTCAGTTCCAAATCACTACCTGGTGAGAACTGATGAAAACCAACACAGGCAGTCTCGTGCCCTCAGAGTTCTTTCCTTCCTCTTCTCCTATCCTTATATCCGGGGACACCCAGAAGGGCAGGCCACACCTCAGGGTGTGGATCTCAGCCAGTGCTGCCTCTTCGGGCGCTTGGTGACAAGGTTTGAGCAGAGTAGCTGTCACCTCTCCGTCTCCTACCCAGAGTGACAGTCACCAGGTAACAGCACATTTACTGGACAGCATAGAATGACCGATTCAGGCCCACCACATAAGAGAAAGTATCAGCCGGACAAGGAAAGGGCAAGGATCCGCCAGAAAACCCATGAGTGCAAACACTAATTATAAAGAATGTAATTACTGACAGAGGCCAGCTTGCTGGGCATGAGGGAGCATGCTGTAATCCCATTGTAACGGAGCTCAGCAGGTTAGCGTCTCCATGGCTGGCTTTGTTTCTTTTCCTTTTGCCATGACAAATATCACGGACAGAAGCAACTGAGGAGACACAGCGTTTGTTTCGGTTCACAGTTCAAGGTAAGCCGTCGTGGTGGGGAAGTCAAGGTACCTGGTCATTTGAACCACGGAAGAGAGTAAGGAATGCTCTCTAGGACTCAGTTCCCTTTCTCTGTTTTACAGACTTCACGGCCCCTAGTCCGGGGAGTGGTGCCGACCACCATGAGGATAGGTCTTGGGACATAAATTAATTGAGTCAAGATAATCTACACAGACATGCGCAGAGCCCTTCTGCTAAGCTGAGTCTAGACTCTGTCCAGTTGACAGAGTGAGGATGACTCCCGTTCCCTACCCCCTGACTGTCCTGGAACTCACTCTAGAGACCAGGTTGGCCTCATATTCAGAGATGCACCTGCCTCTGCCTCCTGAGTGCTGGGATTAAAAGTGTGGGCCACCATGCCTGACTAACATTTTTTTTAAATATTTATTGTATTTTATGTATCTTCAGACACACCAGAAGAGGGCATCAGATCCCATTACAGATGGTTGTGAGCCACCATGTGGTTGCTGGGAATTGAACTCAGGACCTCTGGAAGAGCAGTCGGTGCTCTTAACCTCTTAGCCATCTCTCCAGTGCCCTAACATTTAATTTTTTAACAGTTATACCTAGGCTTCTTCTGAAATCAGAAGACAGTAGGCAATAACACTACTCACAGTTATTCCAGGGTGAAGGAGAGACATGAACAATTAAATTGCTGGGCTTGTCACACGGGAAGCAACAGATACTGTTTCTAGGTCCAACTCGCATGCTTATGATCTTAAATATCTAGTAGAGAAATAGGAACATTCCTGCCAGCAAACCCAGGCAAAAATGCAGGCACACAATTGCCAGGGTGGCAACATTTTCATCTTACCAAAATATTAAAAGCCATTTAACAATAGCTCGCTAAAGCCATGTGAGTTCAAAGCATTGTGTTAATTACTTTGATCCATATAGTCTCAATCTAAGTGATTACCTATCTATAAGCCAATTAGAAAATTATGTCAGTCTGTAGGCCCAACATGTAACATGCATGTATGTGGACACACTTGAAAACATGTACAAAGATCTTATATCTGTGGTGTGGAAATGACTTTCTGTGGGTGTTTGAGGACCTGAGTTTAGGTTGTCAGCACCCAGGACATAGCCGGGTGCCGATGGTACACATCTTAACCCCAGTGCTGGGTAATCGGAGACAGGAGGATTCTGTGGAGCTCTGGCTGGTGGAGCTGAAGTTCACTGAGTTTTGGTTCAGTGAAAGATCCTGTCTCCGAAAGTAAGGTGCAGAGTGACTGAGAATATCAGCTTCTGGCTTCTACATGTCTAGGCATGGGTGAGCATATCTGCACACACACACACATATGGACCCTGTCTTCTGTCTGCACACACACACACACACACACACACACACACACACACACACACACACACACACACACACTATCGTATTTGCTCCCATAGGTAGTCTTCTGACGTTCGAGGACCAAACTTTTGGGTAAAGCTATTTCTAGAACAGTTGGTGCTAAAGAATGTCTCCTTTTTTGGAGTCTGCTCAGCCTTGAATGAGTTTGGGGGTGACTGCTCAGGTGGTTCCGAGTCAGCTAGCACTAGAGAAGAAAACACACTGCCCAAACATCCTGAATTTAATGATGATGATGGTGGTGGTGGTGGTGGTGGTGGTGAAATTATCTTTTAAAATTATTTGTATTACTGTACAAATACATATTATGATATATGTCAGTGTGAGCACCCAAGTGTCTGCCACTGCACCCATGTGTGGACCGGAGGACAGTTTCTCCCCTTCCACCATGGGACTTCTGGAGCTCCAAACGCGGGTTGGCAGGCTTGATTAGTAAGATTTTCCCTTGATTAGTAAGATTTCTTTTTGTCCTTTTGCTTGGACGGTTTACTTGACTCATCAGTTAAGACAGGAAGCACTTTTGGGAGTGAGTTTTAAAGGTCCTTGGCAGTGTCTGTGGAGGTGTGGTGCACCGAAGTGATTTCTCTTGCCAGATGGGGATCTCGGTATTGCACAAGGCTCAGACTCCAGGGTCAGAACAACTTCACGAAGCTCATTAGCTCAAGCCTTGAACCCCACGTTTCCAGTTCCAAGAAGGGCTCCTCAGGTGTCCGGGTTTCTAACGAGTTGCTGTAAGTTGCAAAACCACTATTTGAGGATGAGAGGGAGTAGACATCTATTCTTCCACTGGCTAAAATATCCAAAACTCTTATCTGGGGATTGGCATTTTTTTTAAAAAATGGCAGTTTGTCTTAATTTTAATAGAGATGAAAAACTTAGCATATTTGAGATAGACAGAAGGACATAGCAGAGACAGACAACTGAAAGCATTTACTTGGCCTGTGCCTAGAATTGGGAGATCTCCCTGGTTTCTGACTGCTCTTTCCCAGGCGAAGAGAATCCTCTGAGCTGTCAGGGCATTTTAAGGATTTGTGCAAAGCCCCTGGGTTTGACATGTGCGCCAACACAGGGTTCTATTTTTGCTCGATAGCCAGCTTTGCACACACAATGGCTCCGTCTGTCTTCTGGGTGAGGTCTGTGTTGGGTGTGTGAGCACAAGCTACCCTCTGTTTTCTTTAAGTTCAGTGTGGTGGCGCCTTGACAGAAACCACTCCACTTTATTCTGATGGCTTCTGCATCCTCAGACAGGCCAGGAGGCTCTGGATTGGGAGGCTGGAGAGGGAGGTCTGCCTTTACGAGGGGTGGCAGCCGTAGGCAGTTTGGACACTGCTTGCAGTATACTCTTCCCCCTCTTGATTCTCAAGCAAGCCTTAGCCAGAGACTGTGACAGGCATCTCCATTTGAATCTCCATTTGGTGGGTACCAAGGGTCAGACCCAGCTGGACTGAACAGGAACCTTGTTCTTTTGTAATCAAGTGTATGTATGTCTCTCCATGTGGGCCCATGCATCCAGGAAAATACGTGCATATGTGTGTGGAGGCCACGGATCAAGCTCAGGTGCCTTCTTGGGGCACCATGTTCCCTGTTTATGGAGGCAGGGTCTCTCACTGACCTGGGAATTTGCTGATTCTGCTAGCCTGGCTGGCCATTGAGCCCCAGGGATCCACTTTCTTTCTTTCCCCAACTCTAGGATTGCAAACAAGAATGCCCTTGATGTCCCTGGGTTCTGGGGGTTGAACATAGGCCCTCGTGTTTTTTTTGGCAAGCACTTTATGGACTGAGCCACCTCCCCAGCCTCAAGGCCTATACTTTGAGCATGCATATTTTATATCTGTCTCGTTTCGAGTTATGAGAACACACACGTGGTTGTTGATGAATTGCTTTACTTGCGAGAGCCTCTCAGGACTCTCTTAGGTACTACGCAGCAGGAAGTTGGATGCCAAGGGAAAAGTGAAAGTGGGCGGATCCAAGGCTGTGGGGTGTTGGGGAAAGATCAGTGTGACTCATCAGGTTTCAGCGTCTCCTGGGTGAAGACAGAAGGACCCGCCTGCTTGTAGGGTTGGAGAGGGGTGTTTTCTTGCTCACCGGGGAACTTGGTTGGGCTAGGAGAGGTGTTAGAGGATGTCTGGATGTTTCAGAAGATGGCTCTTTCAGCAACTGGGCGTCCTCCCTTTGCAAAACTTGTTGGGGTAGAACTGGTACTTTATACTGTAGCTTCTCTTGTTCCGGGCAAAACATTCAGCGGCAGCTTTATCGCACTGGCACAACTCTTTCCGGCAGGAGTCCTGGTTTGCTGCAATTAGGGGGAAACGGACACAGAGCTGATGGCTACTGTCTCATGGCTGCTCGTGGGGAACCGTCTCTTCCGAGAGAGGCTTCCTGGGAAGGCAGAACCCCATCTGACCATCTGATGGGGACACACAGTGGCCACACATGGCACTGCCAGAGGTTTGCCTCGATCCCTAGCCACCCTCTTCTAGGGTTTTTTTTTGGGGGGGGGGGAGGGGGTAGGGGGGGGGGGGAGGGGGCGGGGGGGGCGAGGGGACAGGGTCTCTATAGCTTAGGCTGCCTTTGAGTTCTCTAAGTAGCTGAAGATGGCCTTGAACTTCTGATCCTCCTGCCTGCACATGAGCACTGGGATTCAGGTCATGCCGAATTTTGTGCATTTCATACACTGCTGAGGGTGGAACCCAGGCCCTCACGTAGGCTAGGCTAGCACCCAGCCAGCTGAGCTACATCTTTGGCCCTGCCTTCTTGCTAACAGGCCTGCTTGTGTAAGTAAGCCTGCACCAGTCAAGTTCCCAGCATGCATGTGTGTGCTCAACAGCCCCGTGAAGAAAGCGGGCAGGGATCTCAGGGTCTTCCTTACTAGAGCAGGAGATTTGGCCCCCTCGGTAGGAGAACTTGTAGGTCAGAAACTTTGTGCCACATCCACGTTTCTCCAGACGGTTGTAACAACAGTCATGAGTCACACAGCACCTGGTTGGGGGACAGACCTTACTGAGGCTGCCTTCTCACGGTCCTGGAGTCCTGGTACCCCAGCACTTCCTTTGACCTTTGGTTCTGACCAGAGACTCAAGAACTTTGGAGTGGTCCAGGGCAGAGCTCCCAATCTGCTAACATCGGCTGGCTGGGATTCGGTGGGACACTGAGGTAGTGAGTACCAGCTCCCTCTTAGTCCCGTCCAGCTGGAGTGACAGAGGATAGGAGGACTGGGGTGGTCTTACCAATCTGTGGCATCCTTGGGGGATCCTCTGCCACCCACACCACAATGGCAACCGTAGAAGCCATAGCTAACATCAGCTCTCTTTCCTGTCTTAAACAGAATCATTTGCCCAAACTCCAGAAGGCTCCCCTGGACCTGAATTGAGCCTGAAAGGAAATGGAGAAATAACCCGGTCAAGGGTGGTGAACCCTGTGCCCCAACTCCACATGGCATCTCTCTGCTACTTTCTCTCCCCACGAATGGCTTCTTCCTCCTCACACTAAGAGAGGGCCAGGCCCACAGGAAGGAAAGCCAGGGGATAGGGTGCCTCCCTCCTCAGGTTACCTCTCTCATTGTGCTGAGTTCAGGGTCCACTCTTACCAAAGGCCATGATCACAACCGCTAGCAACAGGAGGACCTTCATGCTGTCAGCTCTGTGAAGGACAGGTACACACAGCCTGGCCATTTCCTTCCAGGACAGCTTAGCCTTTACCCCAGCCCCTGCTCAGCTGTCTGACTTAGTAATCCCAGAGCACAGATGTGCCCTTGCATGGGGCTAAGTCACAGAGTACACACAGAGTGGCTTCCGACCGTGCATTTCGCATGTCACCTCTTGTCCCTTCCTGGCTCGTGGAACTGTCCCTCACACAGGAATGATGTGGTGGTGATGGAACCACCCCTGCACTTCCTCTAGTCCTCCTGGGAGACTGGACTCATTCTGCAGAATTGGGGTGGAGGGGTTGAAGGCAATGTCTGCCTTCACTGTATACTCCACCTGCATCCTCAAGTTAGATTCAAGGCTTGGGGATTCCATCCACGGGGTCCGATCCCAACAGTCTCCTCCCCAACTAAAACTGCACATTCTCTTTGCAAGCCTTTCTGACTCTGCCTGCTACATGTATATATACATGATGCCTTTCTATTCTAACACTATGCAAATGACATGCACACATGCTGCCCTTCTAAGCCTGTGACGATTACATATGTATACACATGATGCCTCCTTTTTAACCCACGACGGATGACACGTAAACACACACACTCTCAAATTCTCCCCCAGCACCCTCATAATCCCATATAACGTACTTGCCCAGGAATGCTGTCTTGTACATGTTTACCTGATGGGGATTCACATCCACAGGCACGTCCATACGTACACACATGCTCACATGCACAATCACTCAAATGCATCCAAAGGGCAGGAGTTTCTGGGCATGTACCTCTTGGATGGGATGGTGGTATGGCTTCTCGTTCAAGGGGCTGCCTTGTTTTTCCTGAACTCCCAATGCTCTTAAATAGCTCTTCCCTCTGCAGGGCTGGGGATCGGTGAGCCACAGGGATGGGGAGGTGGGTGTGGCCAAATAGTGGATTCACAGACGGGCATACCCAACGCCCTGGGTAATTTCCCCTTTTCCCCCCAACAGCTGGCAGAACAGCCATGAGGGCCGGAAAAGCCCTCATACCATGGGTTGTGGCCATCATAAACTTTAGCTGATTTCGAAAGTTCATTCGGTTGATGAGAAACAGGGTGCAGCTCCTGACTGGAGAACTTTCCATAAGCCCATCTGGGTGTGACCGCCTGTAGCCTCCTGGCAGCCACTTCCAGGAGCATGCAAGGACTGTATACAGGGGAGGGAATGAGTGTTTGAGAGTCTGGGATGTTTCTTTCTTCTGGTAAACTGTGAGTTTGGGGGATAGGAAAGGGAACGCTGGCTCTGTACGCTTTGCTTAATTCACGTGTCAGTCATTCATTCCATCACAGAAGCTTCTGTGAAGTTTCAAGGCCACACAGACTTCTCGGGAGGTGATAAGGTTGAGTTCTTGGAACCCTTGCTGTCCACTCCAGCATGGGAAGGATTGGATGACGTGGAGTCTCTGTCAACCAAAGGGCCAGCACCTTCATGCTTTCTCCTTCCTCCTCTTCACTCTCCTCCTCCTCCTCCTCCTTCTCTCTCCTTCCATGATTTCTTCTGTGTGTGTTTGTCTGTGGTTGTTTGTGTGTGTGTGTGTGTGTGTGCGCGCGCGCGCGTGCGAGCGAATGCAGGTGTGTGTGCAGGTGTATGCATGCATGTGGAGTTCAGAGGACAACCTTAGATACTGTTCTTCAGGAGCTGTCTGCTCTGTTTGTTTTGTTTTGTTTGTTTGTTTTTTGAAACGCAGAGCTCACAAAGTAACCTAAGCTTACTGCCTAGCAAGTCCTAGGGATCTGGCTCTCTTGACCCCCACCCCACCCCATTGGGGTTGCAAATGTGTGCTCCTCACCTGCTTCTTTTTCACGTGGGTTCTGGGGACTGATATCAAGTCCTTGGGACTGCACGGCAAGCCCTTTACTCCTGAGCCACCTTACCAGTCCCATAGGAACTTTTAAACCTGGAAAAATCCAGCAGCTATTCTCTAAAACTGTTCTAGAGCCCAGACAAGGGCCTGGCCCAGCCTTTAGGGGATGGAGCTGAGGTGGAACACAGTTGGTCAAGGCTAAAGACTGACTGATTCCTGGCCATATAACCTTCTCTAACTGTATTTGGGGCTAGAAGCTGATGACTTCTGGAAAGTTAATAGTCTCTTGCTTATTCTGTGGCTGAAAACCTCCGGCTTCTTCCCTCTGTAACCCTCTGTGCTTTATTTAGTACGCGCTATATCTTTATTTTATAACTCTCTGTTTTTTTTTTTTTTATTAAACACTGCATCGTTACTTTTTGACTCTCTGTGCTTTATTAAGCACTGGAAACTTAACTCTTCCTTACTGTTCTGGGCTTAAATAAGCATAAAAACCTTAACTCCTTAAGCTTAAATAAACGCTGGTCTCTTACTTGGAACTTCTTATTATTTGTGGTTAACCGAGTGCTAATTTCTGGAGAATTAACACATGCTGTTTAGCAGCTGAGACTTGAGTATAAGGATTTATTGCTAGAGCTCTTTTCTCTGGTGAGTCAGCCAGGAGCCCCTCACTGGCCAGAAGAAAAAGAAAGGAAAGGGAAGAAGTCACTCACACAGACCACAGCCACACAACTTTTAACAATTGCTCTTGGTCCTTTACAGCTGTCTGCAATGCTTTGCATATGCTTGACCCAGGGAGTGGCACTATTAGAAGGTATGGCCTTGTTGGAGGAAGTGTGTCACTGTGGGGGTGGGCTTGGAGACCCTCCTCCTAGCTGCCTGGGGATGCTCAGTCTGTTCCTGGCTTCCTTTGGTGAAGATGTAGAACTCAGCTCCTCCTGCACCATGCCTGCCTGGATGCTGCCATGCTCCCACCTTGATGATAATGGACTGAACCTCTGAACCTGTAAGCCGGCCCTAATTAGATGTTGTCCTTCATAGAACTCACGTTGGTCATGGTGTCTGTTCACAGCAATAAGACCCGAAAGAATTACCTCATAGATAAAATGTTACATAGGAGAGTAACAGAAGGATATCAGTAACAAGTTCAAAGCAGTGTTTCATTCTGTAAGCTCATTGTAAGTTCAAAGGAGCAGTGTTTATATGACTTTACTTTACCATGGTGCACACCTGTGGCTTCATCCTTTGATCTGACCTAGAATGGACATTTTCCCTTGATCACAAATCTGTCCCAAGCCTGTTTCCCTTTTTAGTGTAATTGTGAAGGTTCATTGTATTCCTCATTATGCAGCCTTTACTTACTATTATGAGGAGTGGGCACATTCTGTTCTTGATTCTAACTTTATTACTTCTTTCTGACAAAACAACTAAAGCCATCCCCTTAAATGTCTTCCTAAAATTATTTGAATCAGGGGTTGGGGATTTAGCTCAGTGGTAGAGCGCTTGCCTAGCAAGCTCAAGGCCCTGGGTTCGGTCCCCAGGTCCGAAAAAAAGGAAAAAAATTATTTGAATCAAGTCAGGGATTTTCTTTTAAAACCATGAATTCATCTAGACAGCATTAATTCATGAAAGTTCCCCTTCAGGTTAATCTGCAATAAACCTGCTCAATAGGGTGGGTCGATGCCCAGGAATCATTAGGCAACAGTGGTGGGAAAGGCATATCAGCATCAAGAAACCATCCTGGGAAGAAGTCTCTTGGAACCTTGCCTCTCAGAGCTCACCCATCAAAAGACATGCAAAATGGCGGGCCACTTCCGAGCAGGTCACCTGTTAGCCTTAGTCTTTCCTAAATGGCTCCTCACGGAGCTCAATGGAGAGGTGTCCATGGGAAGGGTGCGATTGTAGATTTGCTGCTACTGTCCCTAGTCCTTGCTTGTTTGGTGATGGGCCTGCTAATGCTTCCTGGCTCCATGACATGCTGGCTCTCCAGTCTTCAGGGATACAGTGACTCAGCTTCAGTTCCTAAAGTAAACATTTCCCCCTGCCCCGCCCTTCAACCCAGGCTAAGAATTTGGCTTCCACAGCCTTAAGTAAACCATCCAACATGAGTCCTTCAGACATTCCCGAAGTAGAGGCTGTGGGGTTCCCAGACATCCCGTTGGTTCCTCACTTGTCCAACCTGTGGCAGATGAGCCATCGATTTAAAGGGTCAGTTCAATGGTCACATCCAGGCAAGGACCAACGCCAAGCAGGTACAACCCATGCCCTCTCTAAGGTCCTCTTGGAGGATCATGAAGGTGGACGCTGTCTCCTGGGACACTGAGCCGTGGGATGAAAGCCAGCCATTCTGGAATATTCTGCTCCCCTCAGGGAACCCAGTATGAGTAAGAAGTGGCATATTTTTATATTAAGCTATCGATAAGTTTACACTGTGAGTCATTCAAGATGTCCTGAAAAATTCAAACTTCGTTCGTTATATTAGAATTTAGAGTTTTCAGCTGGGCAGTGGTGGCATACTCCTTTAAGTCCCAGCACTCAGGAGGCAGAGGCAGGTGGATCTCTGTGCATTTGAGGCCAGCCTGGTCTACAGAGCAAATTCTAGAACAGCCAAGGCTACCCAGAGAAACCCTGAAGCAGAAAAACCAAGGTGGAGGGCTGGGGGTGGAAAGCAGAATCTTTCCTAGTATGTTATTGGTTGAATGGTCTTCCCCTTTCAGGACTTCGTTTCCTATTCAAGTCTTGGGGCCTTAGAATATGATCTTATTTGGAAATAGGGTCATTGCAGATGCTAATAGTTGAGATGAGGTCATTAGGACCCTGGCCCTATATATCTTGTGGCCTTTACACAAAAGGGAAGTGAGGGTTCAGAGAGGTGCTCACAGGGTGACGTTTCTACTACTCCTGGTGTCCAGGATGACAGCTACAAAGTCAGAAGTACAGAAGGCAGGAGAGTCCTGGACAGACTGTCAACTCTCATGAGGACCTAATGCCCCTTACTCCCACCAGAGTGGGGCTCTTGTCTCTGCCTCAGAGCCTTGAACCAATCAATTTCTGTTACTTAAGGGTATCAGGGAGGGAGTAGAGTCATCACTCCAGGAAGTGTACCCAAGGGGAGTTCCCTTCTCCACTTAGAGTCTTGCACTCAGATAAGACTGGATTGTTGGCTTTGCCTTAGAAAAACGACTCAGATAAACCAACACGGAACAGAGCTCACTAAAGCCCTTTTAAAGGGTAGACCTTAAGCTAGAGCTTAACAGAGCTTAACAGAGAGGTGTCATGGGGAAGATTGAGATATCCCCCAGGAAGACTATGGGCTTCCCAAGGGACAGTTACTCCTTGAGAACTGTGTAATTCATGGCAAGTTGATAGGCTAAAGAATTTCCTTTCATCAACAGAGTTGTACGTTCATGAAAGATGAATTTATAGGAGGTGTTGTCAAGGAATAAGAAGTGATAGAAAAAAAAAAAAAAAAAAAAAACAAGGCTAGGAGTCATTTTGGCCCTAAGTAGGCATGGCTTAATTTGCCTTTAATGTTTTCCGTTGAGCTCTCTTTAGGAAAACGCCCATCATCCATGTGGGCAGTTTTGGTGTTATCAGGGGTGTGTGGAGGTTCCTGGCAGTACCAGCAGGAAAGACAGACCAACCAGATGTCAGGATGAAAGGTCTCCGTCCCTCATCCTCCCGGTTGTTGATCTCTCTATCTCACTAGACGACTGATTTTGGGGAGCTCTGATGTTATACTGGGCAGGGGAGATACCATGGTCATGAAGGTGGTTTTCCGGTGCCGAGGCTTATCCATGATTGTACTCTGGATTGGCTGATCCCTGTATTTCCCCCAAATGTGGGGAACTGGGCTATACTCGGTGGTAGAGGGGGACATCGTGCTCTCCCCTTAAAAAACAAAAAGGACAGCACAGTGAAGACAGGCAGCCTCCAAAGCTGTCCCCCAGCCCGTGTGACTCTCGACCCAGGGCACTCCCCTGAGCAGCTGGTGTGAGGCCTACGACAAGATTCAGGGTGATCTTGTCCCCCTTCAGAGCTCTCATCCCCTACGGTCTAGCCTCTCAGCCTCTGGAATGCTTACTACAAAATAGGCAGAAGCTGCCTTCCCTCTGTTCATCCTGGTGGCTCTGTGGGTCCAGGTTTTAAGATTGCATCAATTCTAAGGACCCTGATGTCCCCAGACAGGATTTCTTCATTTCTTTTCTTTCTTTTTTTTTTTTTTTTAAAGATTTTATTTATTATTATGTATAAGTACACGGTAGCTGTCTTCAGACACACCAGAGGAGGGCATCAGATCTCATTGTGAGCCACCATGTGGTAGCTGGGATTTGAACTCAGGACCTCTGGAAGAGCAGTCAGTGCTCTTAACCACTGAGCCATCTCTCCAGCCCTGATTTCTTCATTTCTTTAGGATATTTTTCTCTTTCTCTCAAAGTTCTGGCCACTTGGTTGTGTTCCTTCCACCGATGTCTTAGATGTCATTGACCAAGACAAGGTGTCTACTCACATGGGAATCAAGTGCTGGTTGAAGTTGAGGAAGACCTAAATGTGTTCTCTGATGAAATCCTCAACCCAAACCAGAGGCAACCGTAAGTTAAAAAGATCATAGAAGGTTTAAGTGGGATTCGTTGCCCAGGATGCCACGGTGTTTTGGTATTTGCAAATTCATCATGTGCCAACAGAGAAACCAAAGCCATTTGGACATCTCAACAGATGTAGAACAGGCATTTCAAAAGATACAATCTATTTTTGTGATTAGGAAGTTCATAAGTTAGACAGAAAAAAGAATATACCTCAAAATCTTAAAGGCTATGTGCAGAAAACCCCTAGCCAATACCCTGACCAAGAAAGGCCTTCACTCCAAGATCTGGTTGGTTTGTCCTTCCTGCTGGCTGAGTCAGGAAACTCCACACAGCACTGATAATGCTGGAATTGCTGGCGTTTTCTGTAAGATGCGGGTGGGGTAGGGGATTACAGACGCTAAGTAAACCTAGTAAACCGTGCCTACTCGGGTCTCAGGCGACTTTGAGCAAACGCCAACTTTTGGCACTTCAAGTTCCTGACAACACCCCTCATAAATCCACTTTACAGCTTTCTGGAAAAGAAAACTCTTTAACCTTTCAACTTGCCGTGAGTGACATTCACTGAGCAATGGGAACAGAAAGCCATGGATCGTATGTGCAGCCATTGCCGAGAAAACTCATGCCTTGCCTCTCCCTTGAGAAGTCCACACCTATACTTGGGTGTGTCTCACTGTCCCCTGGGCACCTCTCTGTGCTCAAAATCTATGCCCAAATGCCTTTTAATGAACTCCGACTCTACCTTATTTTGAAATTCTTTTCTATCATGTGTCCAGGAATATGATTTTACTTGAGCGGAAGTCCCGGGGGATGGGAGTGGGAGGAGGAATGCCTCAGGCCACTTGTTATGGTGATGTATGTGCTAGTGTGACAGAAGATAAAAGGCCGTGCTCTGCCAGTCACAGCTGGCTAAGTTAGGCTGCTGTTACCAGAACATAAACGCTAGAGAAGTAATAGTGTGTGTGTGTGTGTGTGTGTGTGTGTGTGTGTGTGTGAGAGAGAGAGAGAGAGAGACACAGAGACAGAGACAGAGACAGAGACAGAGACAGAGAAGAAAGTGTGTGTGTGTGTGTGTGTGTGTGTGTGTGTGTGTGTGAGAGAGAGAGAGAGAGAGAGAGAGAGAGAGAGAGAGAGAGAGAGAGAGAATATTAATATTAACGATTCAGATACCCCCTCCAGGGCATGGCCCCAATAATCTCTCATTCGTCCACTAATTTTTTCTTATTCTTGGTTTTATTGAATTAGTTTATTTTTCTATGACCTCAGATAGTTCTAATCCAATTAGGTTATATCAGTTGTAAGAGTAGCTGTTGAGCGTTGAGTGCTGAGTGTTGAGTGTTGAGTGTTGAGTGCTGAATGTTGAGCATTGAGTGCTGAGTGTTGAGTGCTGAGTGTTGAGTGCTGAGTGTTGAGTGCTGAATGTTGAGCATTGAGCACTGAGTGTTGAGTGTTGAGTGTTGAGTGCTGAGTGTTGAGTGCTGAGCGTTGAGCGCTGAGTGTTGAGTGCTGAGTGTTGAGTGCTGAGTGTTGAGTGCTGAGTGTTGAGTACTGAGTGTTGAATGTTGAGTGCTGAGCGTTGAGTGTTGAGTGTTGAGCGTTGAGTGTTGAGTGCTGAGTGTTGAGTGTTGAGTGTTGAGCGTTGAGTGTTGAGTGCTGAGCATTGAGTGTTGAGTGTTAGTTTAGTGCTGAGGACCAAACCCAGGGCCTTGAGCCCTCCCGCCGAGTTAGAGCTTCAGCCACTTAACTGGTCCTTTCTGTGTATGGCTGAAAGTAAGCTTTCTTTTTCTTTCTTTTTCTGTTTTTGTATTCTTTTCTCATATATTACAGCCTAATTGCCGTTTCCCCTCCCTTCATCCCCCCCACTTCCTCCCTCTCCCTAAGATCTCCTCCCCCATCCCCCACCCCGGAAAAAACAAAAACAAACAGAGCAGGCCTCCCAGGGACACCCACCTAACAAGATGCAATAAGACAGGCACAAACCGGGGTTGGGGATTTAGCTCAGTGGTAGAGCGCTTGCCTAGCAAGCGCAAGGCCCTGGGTTCAGTCCCCAGCTCCGAAAAATATAAAAGAAAAAAAAAAAGACAGGCACAAACCCTCTTATGAAGGCTGGACGAAGCTACCCAGTAGGAGGAAAAGGGTTCCAAAAGCAGGCAGAAGAGTCAGAGGCATCCCCGTACCCCACTGTTAGGAGTCCCTCAAGAACACTGAGCTGTCCACCCATAAGCAGAGGACCTAGCTCATCCAGGGTCCGTGACTGTAGCTTTAGTCTTTGTGAGTCCCTATGAGCTCTGCCTAGTTGATTGCGTGGGCCATGTTCTTGTGGTGTAGCTGACCTCCCTCTGGCCCTTACAACCCTTCATCTCCTTCTTTCTAGGTTCCCCTGGTCCCTCCAAGTGTTTGACTGTGTCCCACTGCCTTCTTAAGCTTCTAGCTCTTCTCAATACACCCCAGGCCCGGGACCAGGCCTTTATCTGTATGGCTTTTAATGGACAGCTATGTTCCAAAACCATTACACCAGCACCTCTTCCACTGTCTACAGAATTTTCTCGAATGCTTAATCTTTTCAAGAGCGTTAAGACTTTCCGCATTGTTGCAGTCTCACAACTTAAGGTGCTGTGAAGTCCTTCTGGCCCTGACAGTTTTGTGTCTCCGTTGCCTGACCTTCTGGATTTTGTTTTCTATTTCGGTGCCGACTGCCTCTGAAATTTTGATGGAGATTGCACTGATAGCTCTTGTCAGGCTAAGCCTGGAGTTTCTTCAGTTGTTTTCTTTCTCCTGAATGATCTGTGCATGCATGAAAGCAGGGTATTAATGCTCCCACTACTATTGTATCTGGATTCATCTCTCTCTTTATATAAATGCTAGTATAACACAGTTTTGTGTGTATATATCACATAGTTTGTTTCTCTGTTGCTGGAGTAAAACACTGACCAAAAGCAACTTGAGGAGGAAAGGATTTATTTGACTTACAAGTTGCGGTCCGTTATTGAGAGAAGCCCGAGCTCAAAGCAGGAACCTAGAGACAGGAACTGAAGCAGAGACCATGCAGGAATGAATGCTGCTAACTTGTTTGCTCACCATGGCTTGCTCAGCCTGCCTTTCTATATAGCCCAGGACCACTTGCTCAGGGATAACTTCGCCCGCAGTGGGCTATGGCCCTCTCACATCAACCATTCATCATGAAAATGCTCCCACGGCCTTCCTTTCTCACAGGCCAGTCCGATGGAGGCAATTCCTCAGCTGAGATCCCCTTTTCCCAGTTATGGCATGGACCAGAGGAAGACTTTGTTATTTCCCTCTGAACCTCAACCCCTAGGGCAGGGTAAACTTTGAGGTTTTCTCATGGGTCTGAGGACTTTACTCATTAAGGGCTTCCTCCACTCTTTATAGAGCTTGCAGCCAAGCCCCGACGACCTGAGTTCGATCCCTAGGATGGTAGGAGAGATCCAATTCCAAGTTGTTCTTTGATCTTCACACGTGTGCCATGGTACCTCACACACACACACACACACACACACACACACTAAATGAATGAATGAATGAATAAATGAATAAATAAATAAATAAATAAATAAATAAAGTCGAAAGAGAATTATCTAACGGTGGAGACAATCCTTAGGCTGAAGTCCCTATGACTAAAGAGGGGAAAGATGAGAACCAGCTGAGTTGTTGGCATGTGCATTTGATCTTCTGAGGTGTGAGTAGGCAGCATCATACCCCCATGGCACAGAGCTGCCTCCCCACTTTTCTTGCCATAATGGACTGTATGCCTTCAAACCAGGAGCCAAAATAAAGCCTTCGCCTCCTTATGCAGCTTTTGTTGGTATTTGGTCACAGCACTGAGAAGTGTATTTGCTACAGTTACTGCCAAAATTGCTACAGTTGCTGCCGCTGGGCGTCTAATAAGCTTGGATGGTGCACTGGTTAGTTTGTGTCACTTTGAAACAAACTGGATCCACCTGCAAAGAGAGACTGTCAACTGAAGGAATTCCCTTCCTCAGATTGGCCCTGAGCCCATCTGCAGGTTATTTTCTTGATTAATGATTACTATGGGAGGTTGGGATATGGGAGATTGATGGTGACAACCTGGACAGGTGGGCTAGGATAAAAGAAGAAAGTGACCTGACCAGGTCATGAGAACAAGCCAGTGATGCTGCATTCCTCCATGGCCTCTGCTTCAGTTCCTGCTTCTGGGTTCCTGCCTTGAGTTTCTGCCTTCATTTCCCTCTATAATAGGCTATAAACTGTGAGATAAAATAAATGCATTCCTCTCCAAGATACTTTTTTGGTCATGGTGTTCATGTCATAGCAACAGAAACCAATCCTGTCACCTGAGAGAAACATTGGAAAGATATTATTGCTTGACTCTGAACTATTTCCCATAGGCTCATGTGTTTGAATGCTTGGTCTCCAGATGGGGGCGCTGTTAGGCAGGGTTTGTGGAGCTTTGGGGCTTTAGTAGCCTAGTTAAAAGTTGTCACTGAGGGCAGGCCTTGAAACTGCTGTAAATTTCTGGTTCTTGTCTGAGCTTTCTGCTTCCTGATTCATGGAGACCCAGGAAGCCCCTTCTTCCATGGTGGGCTAAACTTCCTGCCTTAAATTGGTTCTGCCAGATACTTTGTCACAGTGATGCAAACTGAGAGAATGGCTAGCAAGGTTGAAAACACATGGGCCCCCAACCTTGGCCTATATGATAGTCTTACTAAAAATAGGTTAGCGCCATTCTTGTGAGAAAATGGGCAAATCCACACTGAGGGATTTCTGCCGAACAAATGCTCTGGCTTCAAACATCAGTATCCTGTACAGAACCAAGGAGGCGCTCCAGGTTGGGCCGGGTGTGTGTGTGTGTGTGTGTGTGTGTAACAAGTCAATGACCATTATGTGGATTCTCTGGGGTAAAAGCAAAGACAAAAATGAAGCAAAATGATATTAAGGGGATTGCTGCCTTTATTTATTTATTTATTTTTTATTTTATTTTTTTTTTTTCGGAGCTGGGGACCAAACCCAGGGCCTTGCGCTTGCTAGGCAAGCACTCTACCACTGAGCTAAATCCCCAACCCCGATTGTTGCCTTTATAATAGGGAACTTT